>NW_003852670.1:252078-253767 GCF_000181295.1 Otolemur garnettii | reverse complement strand
AAAAAAAAAAAAAAAAAGGAGTTGTTCAAACCTGGGACAAATTACCTGAAGTCTCAGGGCCTCAACTTTCTCATCTGTATAATGGGAGCAATTATAGTACCAAACTCATGGGGTTGTTGAACAGTTTAAATAAGATAAAATAAGTGGGGGTGGTGCCTGTGGCTCAAAGGAGTAGGGTGCTGGCCCCATATGCTGAAGGTGGTGGGTTCAAACCCAGCCCAGCCAAAAAATGCAAACAAAACAAAACAAAACAAAAAACCAACAACAACAAAAAGATAAAGTAAGTGAAGTACTTGGCACAAACACTCAAAAAATGTTGGCTGTTATTTAAATAATGACACCAGGGAAGAGAACCTCAATTTGAGTGCCTATCATGTTTCCTGCTTAATCCTCATGCCAGCTCACTGAAGAGATAATATTCCCATTTTAAGGATGAGCAAACTGGCTGGGCGCCTATAGCTCAACCGGCTAAGGCGCCAGCCACGTACACCTAAGGTGGTGGGTTCGAATCCCCAGCCCAGACCCTCACTTGGGAGCTGAGGCAAGAGAATCACTTAAGCCCAAGAGTTTGAGATTGGTGTGATCTGTGACACCACAGAACTCTACTGAGGGTGACATAATGAAACACTGTCTCAAATAAATAAATAAATAAGTAAATAACTTCACCTAGATGTCCAGACAATGCCCCATCTATGTATTCTTCTTTATTCTGCAAGCTGCATGTTCATCTAACCATCTACAGATACCAGGTAGTCCTTTTACTCCATTCCCCCACTTAAGTTTCACCATCATTGGCTTTCCTGTTAATCCACTGTTAATCCCACTTGGGATTGAAGGGTAAACTAACTACCAGCAAATGCTGCAGGCTACTCACCCCCAGCCAAGCTCCCTCATGACTGCAGGAGCTACCTCCCTGTTTTGTTTTAGAGATGAGAAAATTGAGATCTAAAGGAGTAAAGGGGGCGGCGCCTGTGGCTCAAAAGGGTAGGGCTCTGGTCCCATATGCCAGAGGTTGTGGGCTCAAACCCAGCCCTAGCCAAAAATGAAAACAAAAAAAACAAAAAAAAAGAAGGGCTGGGTGGCACCTGTGGCTCAGTGAGTAGGACACCAGCCCCATATACCGAGGGTGGTGGTGTCAAACCCAGCCCCAGCCAAACTGCAACAAAAAATAGCCAGGCATTGTGGCGGGCGCCTGTAGTCCTAGCTACTCGGGAGGCTGAGGCAAAAGAATCGCCTAAGCCCAGGACTTGGAGGTTGCTGTGAGCTATATGATGCTATGGCACTCTACCGAGGGCAATAATGTGAGACTCTGTCTCTAAAAAAAAAAAAGAAGAAGAAGAAGAAGAAGAAGACGACAAAGAAGTAAAGGGCCTAGACCCTCTCCTGAGAAACTGTGGGTTGGGGCTGTGCTCCCCCACCATTGCAGTTGTCCTTTCTAGCCCAAACTGGCAGTACTTCTACAACACTTTAGAACTTCTCTAAATTCTTCTAGGGAAGCTCAATCCCTTTTATGAAGCCCCCCGACTCCAAAATCATACTTTTCTCTGCACAGCTCTGCCACAATTAGCTTTCTCTTGCAGTGATTTTCTGTTCAACTCCTTGCAGACCTCATGTCTGTTCACTGACTTAGGCCACGTACTAAGAGGCAGCCTGCCTGGGGGTTACACACATGGACTCTGCAGAAAGAGT
>NW_003852670.1:249970-251141 GCF_000181295.1 Otolemur garnettii | reverse complement strand
AAAAAAAAAGGATGAGCAAACTGACTGAAATGGTTCCATTACACAAGTCATAAAGAGCGGCAGCAGGCTTGATGGACTCCAAAGTTCATCATCCTGCCATGACTTTGTACTATCTCCAGCTCCTTATCTTTCTCCAGCCATTGAGCTTTGATAAGTTCCACTTATCACTTGTATGTTTTTTCTAACACATGTCTTCCCTTTTTGTACTTAATTATGGGTTGTCATGCAAATGGCTCTTACACATATTCCTATCCAACAGTCTTGGAATACTCAGTTTCTTCAGTAGGCAGAAATGTATAACCTCATCAGAGCTAAAGAGAACATTGTTCTGGACCCCACCTCTGACTCCTCCCTCATCACTCCCAGTCAGTTCCCAGCTGTCCTGGGCTTGCTCTTCCACCTCCATGCCTCTGCATTAACCAGGTCCCGGCCTTGGAAAACCTTCTCCACTTTCTCTTCTGGAGTCTCTGCAATCCTTTGGGCTAACTTTCTTTCTAGGAAGTCTTTATCCCCTTCCCCAACCAAGAGAGATGAGATGTCCTTTCTGAGGGCTTCCCCAGAACTTCCAACCATCCATCCATCCATCATCTCCATTGAATGTCCATGGACATGCTGGCATATTACATGATGCTGTGTTTGCTAGAGTTTTTGAAGGCAGAAACCCTACCATGCTCACCTCTATTCTCAGCACCTTATATAGAAACTGGCACAAAGTTCATGATCAACACATACTTCATGGATAAATGATGAATGGACAAAGACATGGTTCAAATAACCTGATTAAAAGTGATTCCTTTTCTTGTTGGCTTTTTCTTTTCTTTTCTTTTCTTTTTTGGCCGAGGCTGGGTTTGAACCTTCTACCTCCAGCATATGGAGCCAGAGCCCTACTCCTTTGAGCCACAGGTGCTGCCTTTTGTTGGCTTTTTCACAGATTAAGCTCTTATAATGGTTTGAATCTGTTTCTAGAATCTCTACTCTTGCCTCTGGATTAATTTTTCCGCTTTAAATTTAATCTGGAGAATTTTTACTTTGTTTAAGAATTTGATAGCATGAGTCTGATCCCAAAACATTTTTTAAAAAGTTGATATTTTGGCTCGGCGCCTGTGGCTCAAGCGGCTAAGGTGCCAGCCACATACACCTAAGGTGGCGGGTTCAAATCCCCAGCCCGGGC
>NW_003852670.1:247548-248488 GCF_000181295.1 Otolemur garnettii | reverse complement strand
GCTATAGGCGCCGAGCCGAAACCTCAAACTCTTGAGCTCAAGTGATCCTCCTGTCTCAGCCTCCCAAGTAGATGAGACTACAGGTGCTCACAACAACTGATTAATTTTTCTATTTTTAGTAGAGACAAGGTCTCACTCTTGCTCAGGGTGGTCTCTAATGACTGAACTCAAGGGATTCTTCCACCACGGCCTTCTGGAATGCTGGGATTACAGACATGAGCCACCGTGCCTGGCCTGGAGAGCTTTTTAAAACAAAGTTTGCTGGCTTGGCGCCTGTGGCTCAAGTGGCTAAGGAGTCTCAAGCGGCTAAGGAGTCTCAAGCGGCTAAGGGGCCAGCCACATATACCTGAGCTGGTGGGTTCGAATCTATCCTGGGCCCACCAAACAACAATGACGGCTGCAACCAAAAAATAGCCGGGCGTTGTGGTGGGTGCTACAACTACTCTCAGCTACTTGGGAGGCAGAGGCAGAAGAATCACTTGATCCCAGGAGTTAGAGGCTGCCTTGAGCTGTAATGCCATGGCACTCTACCCAGGGTGACAGTTTGAGGCTACATTTCAAAAAAAAAACAAAAAAAAAAACCCAAAGTTTGCCAGGCTCCACTCCTACAGTTTCTGATTCATCAGCTCTGGGGTGGAGCCTGAAGAGCTGCATGTCTGTCTGTCTTTCTTTCTTTCTTTTTTGAGATAAAGTCTCACTTTATTGCCCCTAGTAGAGTGCTCTTGGGCTCAACCAATTCTCCCTCAGCCTCCTGAGTAGCTGGGACTACAGGCACTCACCATGATGCTGCCTATTTTTAGAGATGGGGTCTTGCTCTAGCTCAGGCTGGTCTCTAACTCATGAGCTCAGGCGATCTGCCCACCTCAGCCTCCCAAATTTCTGGGATTACAGGCATGAGCCACCTTGCCTGGCAAGAGCTGCATTTCTTTTTTTTTTTTTT
>NW_003852670.1:239252-247376 GCF_000181295.1 Otolemur garnettii | reverse complement strand
CATTATTGTTTTGGAGGGCCCAGGCTGGATTCGAACCCGCCACCTTAGGTGTATATGGCTGGTGCCTTAGCCACTTGAGCCACAGGAGCCAAGCCAAGAGCTGCATTTCTAACAAGTTCTTAGGTGATTTTGATGCTGCTGGTTCTGGGACCACACCTTGAGAAATACTTCTGATTCCCAAACCTAACCACATATCAGAATGACCTGGGTAGGACCTGCTTCTGTAGGTCTGAAAATTTATCTTCTCTCTAGTTTTTAAAACTCCCTAGGGATTGTGATGTCCTGCCAAGCTTGGGAGCCATTCCGGTGCAGGCTCATCTATGAGGGGTTAACCCTCCTACTTCTCTTATTTATATGCAGATCTTAAATAAAAGTGTCAGATCATCCTTGTAGCCAACTGAAGTCGTTTTCAGTCTAGACCTTATCATTGCAGCTCAATCAGCAGATTTGACAGGACTCCCTTTGGTGTCTTCTTTCAAGATGCTGATACAAATGAAAAGACGGTATCAGAATGAGATTATCACTATGCACCCATTAGTATGGCTCCTATTTAGAAAGAAAACCAGTGGCTGGGCGAGGAGGCTCTCGCAGGTAATCCTACTACTCTGGGAGGCTGAGGTGGGTGGATTGCCTGAGCTCACAAGTTTGAGACCAGCCTGAGAGCGAGATTCCATCTCTAAAAATAGCTGGGCATTGTGGAAGGTGCCTGTAGTCCCAGCTACTCTGGAGGCTAAGGGAAGTAAATAGCTTGAGCCCAAGACATTGAGATTGTTGTGAGCTATGATGCCATGGTGACATCTCCTGAAGGTGACAAAGTAAACTCTGTCTCAAAAATAAAGAAATAAAAATAAAACCAGAATATCACAGAGTGTTCATGTACGTGCAGAGAAATTGGAACTCTTGTGTCCTGTTGGTGGGATTGTAAAATGGTGTAGCCACCATGGAAAACAGCATGTAGGCTCCTTTAAAAAATAAACAAAAAAAAAAAAACTACTGTATAATCCAGGGATCCCACTTCTGGATACATACCCCAAAGGACTGAAAGCAAGGTCTTAAAGAGATATTTGCATGCCCATTTTCATAGCAGTATTATTCAGAACATCTAAGAGGTAGAAACAACCCAAGTGTTCAGTGAAAGAACAGAGAAATAAAATGTGGTCTCTTCATACAACAAAATATTATTCAGCCATAAAAAGATAGGAAATTCTGACATATGCGGTATCATGGACGAACCTTGGGGACATTATGCTAAGTGAAATGAGCCAGCCACAAAAAACAAATACTATATGATTCTACTTATATTTTGTGAGGTTTCCATAGTAGTTAAATTCATAGAATCAGAAAATAGAATGGTAGTTATTCTATTTCACCTCTTGTGCCAGGAGCTTGGATAAAGGGAAAAGGGGAAAGTTGTTTAAGAGGCACAGAGTTTCAGATTTGCAAGATGAAAAAGATCTGGACATTTGTTTTACAACAGTGTGAACATACTTGACACTACTGAACTGCACACTTAAAAGTGGATAAGATGGTAAATTTTATGTTATGTGTTTTTTAACACAATAAAAAAAATAAGAGGGCAGCACCTGTGGCTCAAAGGAGTAGGGCGCTGGCCCCATATGCCGGAGGTGGTGGGTTCAAACCCAGCCCAGACCAAAAACTGCAAAAAAAAAAAGATAAGAAGGTCAGAAGCAAAGCACAGTGTCCCGTCCCACAGGATGATACTGGGGCCCTCACTCCTGGCTGACTCCAGTATACTTTACCAGTTCTAAGACAGGCTAATGAGCCAGGCTTGACTTTACCTGACTGTTGAATCATCTAGCTCTTCTTTCTTTACCTTGTTCATAAGAATATCATTCTTTATTACCTTCAACAAACTTACTAAACTTCCTGATATTCCTTCTAAAATGAAAATTAGATTGTGTTAATTTCTTACTTTAAACATTTCAATGGGCTCAGAGCCTGTCGCTCAAGCAGCTAAGGCGCCAGCCACATACACCAGAGCTGGCGGGTTCAAATCCAGCCCGGGCCTGCCAAACAACAATGACAACTACAAAAATAAATAAATAAATAAATAAAAAGAGCAGGTGGTGTGGCGGGCACCTATAGTCCCAACTACTTGGGAGGCTGAGGCAAGAGAATCACTTAAACCCAAGAGTTGGAGGTTGCTGTGAGCTATGATGTGATGCCAGGGGACTCTACCCAGGGTGACAGCTTAAGGCTCTGTCTAAAAAACAAAAACAAAAACAAAAAAACCCACAAAACAACATTTCAATGATTTCCATTGCCTAAGGAAATAAATTGTATATGTACTTCATGGAGAGCTATGAGTTTCCTGGAGCCATTTCAGGGCCCACTCATATTTTCCAGGTACCATGGTGGGTGCTTTGCTAAGAACTTTGCTTGCATTATCTGACTTATCCCTTACAACAGCCTCTGAAGGAGGTGGTCTAGAAAACAGAGACCCCGAAGAGGTGAGCTCCCTGTCTATTCTCACTTAGTGGCCCACTTGGGATTCAAGTTTGGGTCTCTCCAGGTACCTTGGTCTGAAGATAAATCTGCTTTCTCGCTTTCTTCTCCTAACAACAGATTATCTTCTTCCTGGGTTTTCTACTTCAAACACCATTTGAAAGAATCTTTTGGGGGAAGTTGCTCTGAAGAGGGGCAGCTGATAGCGGAATGCTAGTATTCCTTCATAAACTTCTGACACAAATTGTGGTTTATCACAGATTAGGAAATTATAATGCTTTTAATCAAAGAATAATAGCAGTCTGTGTTAGCCTAATAGCACTTTCATTAGTCACCAATTAATATCACATGTTCATAAGAAGGGAAAATACAGGTGTTATCTTCTCCCTTTATGGATAAGGAAACTGAGGCACAGAGTAACTAGGTGACTTGTTTAAAGTCATGCAATTAACTTTAGAGCTGGAAAGAGAATTTCCCACTGTAAGAACATAAGAAGTTTCTTTTATTATTTATTGTTGGGGATGTTTTATTTTGTTTCACTTTTTACCTTGAGGAACTGTATGTTTTCTCCTTTCTGATTTTATTTTATTTATTTATTTGTTTTTGGGACAGAGTCTCACTTTGTCAGTAAAGTGCCATGGTGTCACAGCTCATAAGCAACCTCCAACTCTTGGGCTTAAGCAATTCTCTTGCCTTAGCCTCCCAAGTAGCTGAGATTATAGGCCCCCACCACAACGACCAGTTATTTTTTTGGTTGCAGTCGTCATTGTTGTTTGGTGGGCCTGGGCTGGATTTGAACCCACCAGCTCTGGTATATGTGGCTGGCACCCTCAGCCACTGAGCTACAGGCGCCAAGCCTATTTATTTTTTTGAGACAGTGTCTCACTCTGTCACCCTGAGTTCAGTGAGTGCTGTGACATCATAGCTCACAGCAACCTCAAACTCTTGGGCTCAAGCAATCTCTTGCCTCAGCCTCCCAATTAGCTGGGACTATAGGTGCCCACCACAATGCCTGGTTAATTTTTCTATTTTTAGTAGAGATGGGGTTTCACTCTTGCTCAGACTGGTCTTGAACTCCTGTGCTCAAGCAATCCACCTGCCTCAGCCTCCTTTCTGATTTTAAGTAAACTAACTTACTGTGTTTCTCTTTTTGCCCTCAAATATACTACCAGTCGCTGCAGCTCTGTTATTCTTCCTGATCAGCATGTTTGCATTCCCTTTTCTGATTTTCTGGTTGAACAGTCTGCACCTTCATGTCTGCGTTACTTACCTGTGTTAGAACCTGCCTCAAATCCTTTCCGAAAGGGGCAGCTGTGAACAAGCGAGTGAGTGAGTGCTCAGTTAGCTAGCACTCCCAGCTGTCTAATAAATTACTTTGTTTCCTGAACTTAACAATGATTTACTCCATGTTTTAAGATAACATACCACATATAGCATTCTTGGGTACAGAGAAACTCTGAAGTCGGACATTGAGATTACAGGGATCTAAAGGAATAGCAAGCTCTGATAAACAGGAGCAAAGGAAGGGGACCCTTGCATATTCAATGCTTTACATGCCTTTTCTGGTTTAATCCTCACCACAACTCCGGAAGGCAGGTGTTTGATGAAGAACGTGAGGAGAAATTTAGCAACTCACTCAGGGCTATAAAGCCACCCTGAAGTGGAGCCAAGAATAGATGCAGGATAAAGTACAGGACCAAGGCTCTTTCAAAAACTACACCTTGTAGTCTTTGGAGACCTTGTAGTCTCCAAATCAAAATGACCTGAAAGGTTTCCCAACTGGCCAGGCGTCCTCAATCATGCGGCCCTCCGAGGACATTTATCCGGCCCGCCGGGTGTTTTTGCCGCTGCTGCCTGTCCTGCTTAGCAGCCAACTTGTCCCAGGGCCTGCAGTCCGGCCCTCCAACAGTCTGAGGGACAGTGAACTGGCCCCCTGTTTAAAAAGTTTGAGGACCCCTGGGTTACACGATGCAAACTTGTAATCCATATTGTTGATGCGGGGAAGGAAGAAGAGACTACATGTGGGAAATAAACTACAGACTTTGCCCCCATCCCCAGCCCAGTAAAGCTGCCAGCACATGGGCAGGGGGGATAGCTCAATTAACTTCCTTTGTGTAGTATTAGCATGATTCTGCCGTTACAAACAAAAGCAAACCTTTCTCCCAGAAATAAAGTTCTTCTGATGGTCAGTTGTGAACTTAGATAGGCAAGAGTAAATTCCCTGTGCCTGTCCCTTCCTCCCAGACCAGGAGGCTTGCTGTGTGAACTCAGTGGTGTTCCTACCTTTCTCACAGTAGGGCTCCCCATCCTCCATATGGAAGAGGCTGTTCCCAAAAGGCTTCTTGCAGGCTGCACAGACAAAGCAGGTGGTATGCCACGTCTGTCTCAGGGCATGCATCACTTCCTGGGAGAAAGAGCTTGAGCTCAGGACAGAAAGGTCCAAGGGAGAGAAGGAGCCAGGCTGGACTTTCCCCAAGACCCTGGCCACTGCCTGCAGAGCCCATCAGGGAGCAGAGCAGGAGAACCTGGGAAGCAAGCCTTATATGCTGAAGAAAAACCCCGAGTGGCAGAGGAGGGGTTCCCACTATCCAGCTGGGTGCTAGGTTCTGTGTGTTCTTACATGAACTGTGATGCTTACTCCTCCCATTAAACCTGGGAGGGAGGTGTTGCTTACTACTGTCACTTTACCAAAGGGGCACCAAGGGCCAAGGCCACATGCAGGTAGGTGAGCAGTGAGATCAGGCTACAAAGCAATCATTTGCTTCCCGGAAGTTCCACACCTCTTCAAGCTGTGCAGCACAAGCATTTAATCATCTCCTGCTTGAAGGTCACTCACTCCCTAATTTGTTGGTGGCAAACCAACTCCCTTCTAGGATAAAAGTGGATTTCTCTCTTTCTGTTACCAGCAACTTCTTGGCTTCCTAATGGGACCCCACAGTCTTAGACGGAAAGGAGAAGTTGATTAGGGCTAAGGAAAAAGAAAAGAGCAGAGCAGAGGGATGCTGCCCACTTACCCCCATGATTTTGGTTTTGCACTTGGAGCAGATGGGGGCAAAGAACTGCTCGTAACACCGCTCACAGTAAACGTTGTTCTGCTCCTCCACAAAGCACACATCTGCCAGGGAGGTCTTGCAGTAGGCACAGTTGAATTCTTCTGGATGCCAAGAGCGGCCCATGGCTACCAGAAAAGGGCCTCTAGGGAAGCAAAGAATAGCACCTAATAAGGTGGCCCCCAAAGCTTGAACCCAGGTATTTTAAGTATCCCCAGGATATTCAAACTTTTACCCAAGAACTAACTTTTGTGACTATTCCAATGAAATACTGTGAAATTCAGAAAAAGCTCCAGGCAGAAAGGTGTTCATTATTGCATCACTTATAGAAAAACAAACACCAGGAAAACAACTCAGACACAGGCACCAGGAGAGGTTGGGGTAAGCATATTACAGAATTCAGCTGACTATTAATAATTATAATAAGAACAATGATGATGCTGCAGGTGGCTAACATTTATTAGGTGATTAGTTTGTGGAAGGCACTACTCAAGAGGACTTCTGCATTTATTAACATGTTCAAGCCTCACAGCAATCCAGTGAAGTAGGCACTATTATGATACCCATTTTCAGATAAGGAAAATGAAGCACAAAGATAGCAACTTGTTCAAGGCCATAGGGCTGGTAAGTGGTAGACTCAGAAGACAAACCTGGACAGTCTAGTTCTAAGTAGTAATCAGAACATTGAGACTTTGAGATAATTTTTTAAATTCCAGTTTTTTTTTTTTTTTTTTTTGAGACAGAGCCTCAAGCTGTCCCCCTGGGTAGAGTGCCGTGGCATTACAGCTCACAGCAACCTCCAACTCCTGGGCTCAAGCGAGTCTCCTGCCTCCGCCTCCCAAGTAGCTGGGACCACAGGCGCCCGCCACAACGCCTGGCTATTTTTTGGTTGCAGCCGTCATTGTTGTTTGGCGGGTCCGGGCTGGGGATTCGAACCCGCCACCTTAGGTGTACGTGGCTGGCGCCTTAGCCGGTTGAGCTATAGGCGCCGAGCCAAATTCCAGTTTTTACTTGTCTGTATTTTCTAATTTTTCTCTGAGTATGAATTACTTTATTTTTAAATAAAAGTGTGTTTTTCATATATATAAGCTTACACCACACATGCATACATGTATACACAAACATATTGTATTCAAACACCACCACCACCATGATCCCTTAGCTTTTAGGTGTGAAATGGCTGGTTTCTATTTGGGTGTGGCAGGTGCCCATTGAAGCGCTGAGCAGTGAGAGGCTTGTTTGTGGAAAGACCCAGAAGCAACCATAAAGGAAAGCTGGGTCAAAACCAATAGTCAGCCAGCTTGCAACATGCCCAATAAACCTACTGATAAGACCGGTGATTCCCAGAACCCAGCCTTAGCCCAAAGGGGAGCTCCTGGCACTAGATATCCTGCTGGGAGCTTCTACCACTTACCTTATGCAATCCTCTCAACTCCCTAGCAAAGTGGGTGTCTCACAGCTAAAGCTCAGAGAAGGTCAAACCAGATTACAAGCCAGAGGGACCCGAGGGTACCTGGCACACAGCTTTCTCTGTCTACATGCCTCCCTCCATTTCCCCCCTGTAGAGCTCAGACTGTAGGCAAGCACCCTGCATGCCCACCCTTCCAGCAGCCCAGCCCAGGGATGTAGTGGGACCATACCGGATGATGCTGTTGCAGTGGCCACAGAGTGGAGTCCGGCTGCTGGCTGGGAAGCGCTCAGCCCTCTGGACTGTGCCCCTGGCAAGGGGAGGTACCTGAGCTGGGCTCTCCCTGGGCAAGGCCTGTTTGCTGATGGAGGTGGTGCTGGTGCCAGGAGCAAATTTCTGGGAGAAGCTGTCATCTGTTACCCAGGGGGGACGGCTGGCCGACTCCGCAGTTCCCCTGCTGTAGGTTGCTGAGGGTGCAGGGTTATAGCTGGGGGCAGGAGAGGGAGTATAGGCTGGTGCGGGGGACGGAGAGTAGGTGGGGGCAGGTGAAGGAGTGTAGGCAGGGGCAGGTGAAGGGGTGTAGGGAGTTGAACTGTAGTTGGCCCCTGGGGATGGGCTGTAGGTAGACGCAGGCACTGTAAGCCAAAAATACCCAAAGAAAAATGTGTCAGGAATTCATTTTCCCAAATTCTCCCAACCCCAGTCAAAGATCTGCAAAAGGTGACTTTAATCTGAGAGCAGTACAATTCCAATTTTTATAAGAGATTTGTTTCTGAGCTTTATGCCCCAGATTTTAATTCTCAGCAGGGAGCCCAGAAAGATAAAGAGCAAGTGCAGCAGAGCTGGCTGGGGCTGGAGAAGGGATACAGCTATAAATATCTACAGCTGTGCAGGGTGGGGCCCAGCCAGGCCTTGGCAGACGGAGACCTACATAAGACTGGGAGTTGGGGGTTGTCCCCGGGCCAGGGAAGTGGGTGGGAGAGGGTCAGCTCAGCTTGACTGGAGGATCCTTTCAGTCCTACATCGGAAATGCCTCAACTGGCATGCTCTGTTGAGCCTGGACCTTGTTCAGACTTACAGCACGAAGCAGATGACCCAGCAGCTGGGGTTTGGGGTTCAGGTTTCAAGTTTAGCTATAATAGCTTTCTTGAAAAACAGCTTGGGTTGATTTGTATCGGGGAAAAATTTCATCTTGGTTTG
>NW_003852670.1:226711-239066 GCF_000181295.1 Otolemur garnettii | reverse complement strand
CCGGCTGTTTTTTGGTTGCAGCCATTATTGTTGTTTGGCGGGCCCAGGCTGGGGATTCGAACCCGCCACCTTAGGTGTATATGGCTGGCGCCTTAGCCACTTGAGCCACAGGCGCCGAGCCAGGGGTGTGATATCTTGAAGTAATCATCTAGAGTGAGCCTGGGCAGAGATGGTGGGGGACATAGCCTAGGTCAGCGGTTCTCAACCTATGGGTCACGACCCACAGGAACTGTATTAAAGGGCCGTGGCATTAGGAAGGTTGAGAACCATTGGCCTAGGTGTAGCTGGTCACTTGGTCCATGGCTCCCCCTGGGGGATCCCTGTTCCCCCACATCACATTGGTGGAAGCTGAGAACATGAGTGACTGAGTGACTGTCAGAGGTTACCAAGGAAGCTAGAGTGTATGGAGGAGAACGCACTGCCTGGCTTCTGCTACTCCTCCTCCACTTCTCTGAGAGAAGAAAACCTTTTTGCCGTCACAACATAGAGCATTGTGGCTGCTTACCCAACAGCACTGTCACGCATAGGCCCTCAAAACCCAGCCAGGGAGACCCGGCTGTGCCCTGCACACAAGATCCAGCTGGCCACCTTTCACAATGAAGGAGGTTCCTGAAGCCTCACCCCAGTTCACAGTCTGCCCCTTTGGGAAGAGGCCTCATTCACCTCTGCCCCAGATGCATGTTGGAGCAGCCTCCCTCCTCATTCCTACAGGGGCCGACTGGAGAGGAAGATCTTCCCGAGGGCTCTCACATCTCTGATCCTGCCTCTGGTTTCTTTGTTCCCTGGGCCACCTTGGGTGACCTGTGGCTCCTGCTCTGCACCCTTCTATCCCAAGCTTCTCTGCTGGGGGTGAGTGGGGACCATGCCTGTGTTATTGAAATAGTAAGAGATAAATAAAACCCTCCACTGCCGTGGAGCCATCCTGGGAGTGCTATTAGCTCCCTATGGTACAATCTTCTCCATAAGGAACCTTCTTCCCACTCATAGTGGGGTAGACTAGGGACATAACAGATCATCTGAGTCAGTCCTACATTATCCCCCCTTCGTGCTTGAGGCCACTGAGGCTCAGACAAAGCCAGTAAGTGGCAGAGTGAGTCTCTAAAAACCACTCTTTCTATCACCCAAGCTGCCTCTGTAAAGAGTATCAGTCCAATTTCCAGAAAATCTCAGTGGACATATCAGTGAAGAGTTACTTTCTTTTTTTTTTGAGACAGAGCCTCAAGCTGTCACCCTGGGTAGAGTGCTGTGGCATCAAAGCTCACAGCAACCTCCAACTCCTGGGCTCAAGCGAGTCTCCTGCCTCAGCCTCCCAAGTAGCTGGGACCACAGGTGCCTGCCACAATGCCCGGCTATTTTTTGGTTGCAGCCATCATTGTTTGGCGGGCCCGGGCTGGATTCGAACCCGCCACCTTAGGTGTATGTGGCTGGTGCCTTAGCCACTTGAGCCACAGGTGCTGAGCCAAGAGTTATTTTCAACATGGGGCAGACCCCACGCTCTGGCCCGTAGCTCACCCATCAAGAGCCCTGGCTCCAGGTCCCAGCCTGGTTGTGTGACCTTGGGCAAGTTCCCTAACCTTTCTGGGCCTTAGTTCCCTCATCTAAAAAGGGCAGTAGGGTGGCGCCTGTGGCTCAGTGAGTAGTGCACTGGCCCCATATACCAAGGGTGGCAGGTTCAAACCCGGCCCCAGCCAAACTGCAACAAAAAATAGCCAGGCATTGTGGTGGGCGCCTGTGGTCCCAGCTACTTAGGAGGCTGAGGCAAGAAAATCACTTAAGCCCAAGAGCTGGAGGTTGCTGTCAGCTGTGACGCCATGGCACTCTACTGAGGGCCATAAAGTGAGACTCTGGCTCTTAAATAAACAAATAAATAAAAATAAGAAGGGCAGTAATATTTCTTAGTACCTCATAAGGTTATTATGAGGATTAAGTGAAGATAAGAGATAGTACCTGGGTCAGTAAATATGAGTGAGCATGGCAAGGATCCTGGCAACTGGGTCTCAGGGTCATGTGTCCTGTCAGCTTACCTCATGGCCTGGTGGTCATCTGGGAAGCCCAGTCCAGGTAGACTGTGAGACAGAGGGAGCTCAGGGAAGGAGATGAAACAGCTCAAAGTCAGATAGCCTGGGACTGAGTCTACTTTCTTGTGGTGGAATACGTGACACCTGTCTGCCTTATAGCTATGATAAGCAGGGAGTGACACAGTGTATACATTTTGTAAATTTGTAAGGTGTTGTCCCTCTCTCTAATGACTTTGCACAGTTCCCTGGTTCCTGGAGCAGAGGATCTCAAAAATTCTGGGGGCAGAGGTGATTTGAGGAATGATTCAGGGAATGCCATGAGGGGCGTTGGAAGAGGTGATCTAGTAAAACTTCAGAGCAGCTTTATCCCTCTCTGTTATGTATAATGGGGTTGTTACAATAGTTGCTTTCCTTTAAAAAAATAATAAAGCATAGTTCTCTGCTAAAAACATTAAGAACAAAAGCCCTAGTTCTGTGCTGTCCAGTACACAGTCCCACATGGCTAGTTGGAGTGGAGAAAGGTACTAAGTGTAAAGCACATGCTCCATTTTGAAGACTTTTTTTTTTTTTTTGGAAACAGAATCTCACTCTTTCGCCCTTGGCAGAGTTCTGTGATGTCATAGCTCACAGCAACCACAAACTCCTGGGCTCAAGCCACCCTCTTGCCTCAGCCTCCCAAGTAGTGGGGACTATAGGCAGCTGCCACAACGCCTAGTTTTTTTTTTTTTTTTAAGTAAAGACGGAGTCTGGGGTGAGGGAGTGTCTTGCTTCTGCTCAGGCTAGTCTGGAACTCATGAAATCAAGCAATCCACCCTCCTCTGCCTCACAGAGTGCTAGGATTACTCACAGCCATGAGCCACCATATACAACCTTGAAGACTCATTAATAATCATTAATTTATATTGATTATACTTATGTTTTGAAGTACTTTGAATATACTGGGTCAACAAAATTATTAAAATGAATTTCACTTGTTTCCTTTCACTTTTTAAAATGTGATTACTAAAAAAAATTTTTTTTTATTGAATGGTATTGCCCTCATCAAAATGATTGCTTCCACATCAGGCCCTTAATGTGCACTATTTCATGTAATACTCTGAGCAATCCAAGGAGTGAGGCAGATACTATTTCTAAGTCCACTTTACAGATGAGGAATTGAGGTTGGAGAGGAACTACCTCAAAGTCATCCAGCCTTGCTGGACCTGGAGCTCAAGCAGCTCCACTCAACCTCAGATCCCTGCTTAGACACTTCCCAGGGGGCAAAAGAGACTCTAGCATAGCTCTTCCAAATAAATAGAACTCCTCCCTGCCTCCCTCCAGTAATACCAACCCTATTCTCTCTGCCTGGCAGTGGCCTCTCTCTATTCGGAAACCCTCCTGGACTCCCTCCACCACCTTCCCTAAACTCCCAGGACCCGAAGGTCTCACAGTGGCAGGTCTCACAGAATCTGCACTCCAGCTTGACAGCTTCCTTGCCCGGGGCTACACCCAGCCAGAGAAGAGACCTTCCTGGCCATTCCCCTGCCGCTTCTAGTCTCCCCCCTCCTAGCGGGAGCGGCTGGGTGAGCGGAGTCAGGCGGCAGGTCTGCGTCCTTCAGCCGGCCTAGGGGCGGCACCCGGACTTGCCAGGCGAGAGACCTGATATCCCATCTCAGAGCCTCGGGGCTGTTGCTATTTCTGCGTGATGGAATTAAGCCCGTCCAAATTAGAAGGTGATATTTCATCTCTAATTGGCGAGTTCAAAAGGCCCCTATCGCACTCCGCGGCCTCCGGAATGTGTAATTAAACAAGGTGATTTCTGACTCACTCCAGGCCGGGCCTGGCCCTCCGCAACCGCCGCCCGGCCCAGGGGCAGACGTGGCTGTCCCCGGCCGCGCCCGGCACCCTCACCCCTTCCACCGGCTTCAGGTGTTCTGGGGAAGCGGCTGCCTAGGCCCGGGGCCAGCGATATGATCCGGGCTGCGAACGCCGCCCTCGACCCAGAGGAGGCCCCGCGGGGAGCTGCAGCCGGAGGGCTCAGGGCCTCAAGCGGACCGAGAGCCCTCTCGGACGCTCGGGCCGGGGAGGGCAGGGGCTTCCAGCCGACACTGCCAGCTTCGCCCTGGGCCGCCTGCCAGCCGCCCCCGGATCTCACTCGGCAGCCAGGCCACCCCGGGAGAGAGGTGGAGGCAGGCCGGCTCCAGCGCACGCCCGCTCCGCCGCCTCCTTGCCCCCAGGCAGGAATGAGTTAACGTCTGCGCGGTCTGGGAACCGCGCGGAGGCCCGGGGCTGCCGCACGTCTCGCCCGCCTCAGCCCCAGCCGTGGTAGGAGGGGCCCGGGGCCGCCCAGCCTGCCGGCAGCTCGCGCCCCCAGATCGGTGCCGCCCCCTGGCGGGCCTGCCGGGGACAGCCGGCGGCCGGGGCGGGGGCACCGCAGCGCGGAGCCGCCCCGGAAGGTGCCCGAAGGGCCCCGGGACAGGACGGAAATGTTCTCCCCGCGCACGGACCGGGCCTTGCCTACACTCGCTGCTTAGCACCCAAACTCCTCTCCAGCTCCCTCCTGTGTCCCCGATGCCAGAGGGGCCGTCGCTTCATTCCGCTTGTTCCATTCGGGATTTTTCACCATTGAAGTCACCTCCAAAATGCCACCTCATCCTGTGTAGTTTTAACTTCCGAACTTTCTGCCCCTGCCCCTGTGGGGACAGAGAAGGGCACCTCTTGTGTGCCAGACACTGGACTAGGTGCTTCATTTCATCCACAAAACGCAAGGTATACATAGCAAGATCCTCGTTTTCTTAGATGAGAAAATTTGGCCAGCTTCCCCTTTGCCTTCTACGGCCCCTGTGTCTGTCTGATGCTAAAGCCGCTCTGCAATCCACACCCAACACTGCCGTCAGAGGGAGCTTTGTAAAACAGAGCTGAGCCCCGTACCTCTCCTGCACATCAAGTTCAAGCTCTGCCAAGCAGGATCCTTCCTGACTCAGTCTTATCTCCCCTGGGCTTCAGCTCCACAGAAAAATTCACCCGGGGTCTCTCCTTGTGTCTTAACGGGACATGCTGCCCACCCTAGACTTTGTATGCACTGTTCTGAACTTCTATAACTGCTGGGCCAACTCTCATACAACAAAATCTCTTCTCTCCTCCTCCTCCTTCCTCTCCCTTAGAATTATCTATCCCAGGGGTCCTCAAACATTTTAAACAGGGGACCAGTTCACTGTCCCTCAGACTGTTAGAGGGCCAGACTGCGGCCCTGGGACCAGTTGGCTGCTAAGCAGCACAGGCAGTGGCGGCAAAAACACCCAGGTGGCCAGATAAATGTCCTAGGCGGCTGCATGTGGCCTTTGGGCTATAGTTTGAGGACCCCTGATCTACCCCATTCTTTCCCAAACAAGCTGTTAATTTCCTCACTTCATCAATCTTAAACAGCCCAGGCTGGTGGGGGATGTGGGTAACTGGAAGGCTGTGCCTATGCTGGGTAGGGAGGTACATGGGAGATCTCTGCACTTTCAGTGGACCTAAAACTGCTCTTGTAGTAAAAAGGCTGTATAATAATTTTGAGGAGAAAGAAATGTTTGCGTTAGCACTGCAGATAGAAAAATCATAATTGTTTTCTGTAAATTCAAGATGGCCGTAAAGATAAATATGTTGAAAGTATAGTGCTTTAAATGAAAAGTATTTGCCCGCCCGAAACCCTAACTCATCCATTTACGTAACAGGCACCAGAAGACTCCTCTGGGAATCCATGTAACCTATTACTTCTATGTGTCTAGCTGCCAGAGGACAGAAAACACTGCTCACAGCCTCTCCCACCCCCATGTCCCCCAGCTGGCTATCCATTCCTCCCCACCATCCATCCATTCATTTGTTCCTTTATTCCTTATAATTTTACTGATCATCTTGTTTGTGTCAAGCCTGAGTCAAGTGCATACAGTGGAGAAAATCTACCACACACTTGTCCTCCTGGAGTTGAGTCATAATCCAGTGGGAAGGGGGGGGATGGTGTCTAGACTCAGGGCCTAGATGCCACCTGCTGTGGGTGAACATCCTGTATGCCAGGACACATGGTACCTTCCACCACTCTGGGAAAACACCTGCTCAAGAGCCCTTAGTTTCTTTGAGCAGTGGCTGGCAGGGGAAGGTGGGCTGCACTTCAGCTGAGCATAACTCACAGGCTCTGGAAGCAGGCTCAACTTTGCCTAGGAAAGGAGGGGCCGTGGGGCTGAGCTCACCCCTATGAGGGGAGCCTGAGCACCAATGAGAGTTGGGCCTTGGAGCCCAGAGACCCAGAGAGATGCAAAGAACCACCAAGGAGTGCTGCCTCTGTCTCCCACCAGCTCACACTGCCTCATCACATGTTCCTCATACCTCCATTTATCTGGTCTCAGCTGAGGAAACAAAAGACCAGACAGGTTGAACAGCCTTGTCCTGGGTCACCCTGTGATGCAGCAGGTCTGTTCAAAGCCCACAGCATTTCTGTTATAGCTGTCTGTAACTCCACCTTGTGCCAGACCCACACTCATAGAGGAACAACTCCGCCCTCTAAGCCCCTTCTTCCTTCAGCTTAAGCTAGAAATCTCCAGCTAGCAGCATCCTCTTCCTAAGAGCTGGGAGGTTCCATCCTTGCATTGTACTGCCCAGCTATCTCCCAAGGCCAGACACAGGCTCCAGAGGATTCTGGCCCAAGGGTCGGGGGAGAGGGCTGAGCCTTATTAGCATGGTCTTGCTGGCCACCATCCTTCTGCGGCTTTGGAGCTCCAGTTCCTAGAGCTCATGCACAGCCTCAACAGCCTCCCCTCCCTCTCTGTCTCTCACCTGGCTGGTAGACAGAAGGCCGGATGCTGGCAGTGGTGACAACTCGGGCCTTGGGTGCAGGGGCAGCTGGCCCCTCGCTGTAGCTGGTATGGGTGGCTGGTGCTGGAGAGGTGGCTGCTGCGGGGCTGTAGGAAGAGGCCTGGGGCCTGGAACCAATGGGGGAAGAGTTACAGCAAGAAGGACAGCCCCAACTGGGTCCTGGGGCCTGCAGTCACAGCAGGCTGGCCCCCTGATCTTTAGGAGCCTCCATGAGAAGGACACCTGACAGAGATGTCCCTGGAGAGCTGCCAGAGGCTGTGAAGGCAAAACCATGGGGGTCTTTGAGGGGAGGAAGTTGTTCCTTGGGTGTCTGGTGCCACTGCCTTTATAGAGAGAGAGGAGAGCCAGCAGCCAGACAGGATACAAGGCAAACCCTTCACTGCTGGATGGGCCTGTGGAAGGCAGCGAGGCAGGAGAGAGCAGGGGGGTGAGGTGGTCAGAGCTACCTCAGGGCACAGACCATGGGGCACCTCACAGCCTCAGGCCATCTGGCTTCCTCCACCTACCCTTTTCTATTGTTGCTAGAGGGAGCAGCAAAGAATGGGTTTCTAGCCAAGAATGCTCCACGGAGGGCTCAAGAGAAGCTAAAAGGCCCCTGAGAGCTCCCCTAACACATCCCTACTACCCCCCTTCTGCACAGGATTCCTATTGCCCCCTCCTCTGACTGGGTTAGCTGTCAAGGAGCCTAGAGTTGCCTTTGCCCCTCTGTGGCCCAAGGACCATGGGACCAGAGATGGAAAAGTGTCTTAGTTCATTGCCCTCAGGAAATGCTGAAGGCTCCAAGAACTCCTGCCGTTCAGCACCCTGTTTAACCTTGTCTAATCCTCTATTTCTCAATTATGTTTGTTTGTGAAACTCCTTTCTTCATTGAAAGCTAAGGGACAGCTTACAGAACACACCCCTGGTCTATCCCTGTGTGGCCCTGCATCTTTCTGATCCAAAAGGGGACCACATGACCACACACAGGGAAAATGGGTTACTGACTCCTGGAAATACACTGCTTGCCACCCCCACCCACCCCTTGGCTTCCTACCTTCCATCTACCTGTCCTCCCTGGGCCTGGGGCCTGCTCATCTCTGCTGAGTGGAGTAGGGTGAAGGAGTGCTTCCTCTGTAGGGCTCTGAGAGAGAGGTGGCCCTGGGATAGAACTTATCGGCAAGCTCCTGAGTGGATCTAGAGGGGTCTACAGAGCTGCCCAGACAAGGCAGAGATAAAATGTGCCTTGGGGAGCCAGCCTGGGGGCTGTGCAGACTTGCCTTGTGAAGCTGGTGAGTTTCTGGCTGAGTAAGGACACTGTCTCCCCTCCCTAGGTCCACCTTCCCTTCCCTGAGTAGATTCCTATGCTAAGGGCAGTGGAGTGGGAAGAGGAGGAGAATGTCCAAGAGGTGCCTGGATTCCACTGTGGTGGGAGAGGGTCAAGGGTCAGTGGGTCTGAGCTGGACTCTTTCACCGGTGGCAGATGCTTTGCCAGCATCCCAGGAGCTATCGCAGGGAATAATGTTGGCAGAGGAAGCAGAGCCTTAGGATACACCATGAGAACTCCAAGGCCATGCTCTAGTGAAAGGCTGGGGGGTACACTCTTATGGACTCCTTTTAGCCCAGTTCCCCTCACCCATGTGTAAGGTGGAGGGGCAACTGGGCTCAGAATGTAACCCTGTGCCCTCTGTTCTAGCCCCTTTCCTTGCAGGGCAGCCCTTTGAGCCCCTCTTCAAGTTCCACTCAGGCCCTAGCTCTCTGGCAAGGCAAAGAAGGAAGGACACACCTTGCTGAGAGCATCCCAACAGCTCCAGGAGCTCTGCAGGGTTGAGGCTTCAGGGATGAGGCTGGACTGCCCCCAGGGCTCCAGCACTTAGCGCTCCCCCATTCAGATTGGGAGGCTTCTTCTTATGCAATAACTAGGAATTTTCTTGCCCTGCTCAGAGTTTCTTTTTGGTGCAGGTAACAAAACCCTTACTTGCACAGATTCTGGCACAGAGAGGGAAGTAGCTTGGCAAATCCCCCCAGTCCCAGTTTCACCCTTGAGGTTAGGCTGCGGAAGGGCTGGGCTTAGTGCCACACGGGCCATGTGAAGCTGGGATGGGGACCACATATAGGTGTGCGGGCCACTTTGCCTATATCAGTCCCTCCTCAGGCTGTACCCTGACTTGGAGAGGCATGTCCTGTCCAGTAAAACATTAGGGAGCAGTGTGAAAGGCCGAGAAAGCCACACTGTGACCCCCAAACGTCAACTGGACAGCTCCAGCAAGCCCAGAGAGCTGGGTCTGTCCAGCCTGTTGCCCTACTTGGTGACTGTAGACTGACTTGTCCAGCCCGCACTCTATGCCCCTTTGTCCTCCCCTGGCTTTTGGTCTCTGCCTTTCTGGGTATGTTGGGATGTAGGAACTCCTAATACTTGTGTCTTTTTTTTTTTGGAGACAGAATCTTACTCTTTTGCCCTCTGTAGAGTGCTGTAACATCACAGCTCACAGCAAACGCAAAGTCTTCAGCGTAAGAGATTCTCTTGCCTCAGCCTCCCAAGTAGCTTGAGATTACAGGCGCCCACCACAACACTGGGCTATTTTTTTTTTATTGTAGTTGTCTTTGTGGTTTAGCTGGCACCAGCCTTGGTGTATGTGGCTGGCACCATAACCACTGTGCTATGGCTGCCGAGCCAATACTTGTGTCTTTTATATGTGCTACGTGTTTTATGCACATTTTTTCTGTCATGGCATGATACAATAGGTGTTTGTTAAATATCTTAACAGATGAAGAAACTGAAGTTTAGAGAGGTTACAGACAGTAAATTGTGGAGGAGAGATTTAAATCCCACCATGCCAGGTGCCTCTGGAGTTAGCACGCTTCTCCATCAAGAAAAGAAAGGGGGCGGCACCCATAGTTCAGGGGGTAGGGCGCTGGCCACATACACGGAGGCAGAAGCACCGCAGCTGGTGAACTTGGCCCAGGCCAGCTAAAACAATGACAACTGCAACAACAACAACAAAAATAGCCGGGCATTGTGGCAGGTACCTGTAGTCCCAGCTACTTGGGAGATTGAGGCAAGAGAATTGCTTAAGCCCAAGAGTTTGAGGTTCTGTGAGCTGTGAAGCCACAGCCCTCTATGGAGGGCAACATTGTGAGATTCTGTCTCAAAAAAAAAAAAAAGAAAAGAAAAGAAAAGAGAGGGTAGAGATGTGGGCAAGTTAGCAGCTAACTTCTTTCTGACCAAATCTGACCTGCCTTTGTGCCCAGCTCAAGGCTCCCCCCTCCACGGAGCCTTCCTTAATTTCTCCAGCCCACATGCATGACTTTCTTTCTCCTTAATCCTAGTTCAGAAACAAAGACTTTCCACACAACCTTCCTTTGTTATCTAAGTGTGTGTGTGTAAGAGAGAGAGAGTTTTCCCTCTCTTACTAGAGCAGCGTCCAGACAAAGGCAGTGCACTGCACTGAAATATACCCCGGCTTCCTCTTTATAGTGTGCACCAAGCTGTGCTGGTCCCAGGGTCCTAACCACCTCGGACACAGACACAGACAGACAGACCCAAACCTGTGCCTTTCCTGCCTCCCTTCCCTAATGTGAGGGCCAATACCTGGGGGCAGTTACCTTGGACTGTCCGCAGGGCTTGAGGCAGGGGCTGCAGCAGAGGCGGTGGCAGCATGGGGTGGCGAGGCTGTGCTGGGAGAGGCAGCAGCAGGCGGCTGGGCAGAAGCAGGTGGCAGCGGGGTGGCAGCCTGGCTGGTGCACACTGGAGCATGCTCAATAGGGGTGCTGATGAAGCGGACCGAAAGAAACAACAGGTCAGGGGGTCTCAGGACCCTGTGGGGCCCCTCTGAGCGGGGGTGGAGGCCGTGGCAGAGGTAGGCTGGGCAGAAGCCCCCCAGGTGCTGCACCAGGATCCTGGAAGGAAAGTTTAGACCACAGGGAGGGTCCTGGGAACATCAAAAACATTCTCAATCAGCTGGATGCAGTGGCTCACACCTGTAATCCTAGCACTCTGGAAGGCTGAGTCAGCCAGATTGCTTGAGATCAAGGGTTTTAGACCAACCTGAGCAATAGTGAATCCCCATCTCTACTAAAAAATAGAAAAATTAACCAAGTTTGAGGTTGCTGTGAGCTAGCTGATGCCATCAGAATTCTAGCCTGGGGCAACAATGTAAGATTCTGTCTCAAAAATAAACCAAACAAACAAACAGAAAAAAAAAATTCTCAATCCTGGAGGATTTCCCCAGGATCCCCTGCCCCCCATTTTTCCGTGCTTTCTAATTTTTTTTTCTCAGCAAAACACAATGTGGTAGAAAAGTAGATTGAGTCATCAGCCCAGGTTCCTCTTCATTCTGTTTTCCTTTCGTCCTTCATCCATCAGGGGCATGCATTCCTTAGGCTCCGGAGTGTGCAACCCTGGGCTTTAGTCTCCACAGAATGCAGGACACTGACAATACAAGTGGATGAAAGCTACTGTGCCAGGCATATCAAGGTTACCAAGGAAGGGGACAGTGTGGTATGGAAATCAAGAACAGAGACCCCTGTGCCCCTTTTCTGGATAAAAGGGGGGCAGCAGGTTTCCCTATGCCCTTGGCTAGGGGCCTGGCAGACATAAGACATTTGGAAGACCCTGATGCCTCTGGGTGAGCACCACAGAGGGTTTCATACACACTGAAGAGTGGCATAGACTATGGCTCTGAGCACATTTAAAAGACTTTGTAACTGAGAACAAGACAGATACTACTCTGCTAGCATGAATCAGCATGACCAGATGGGATGGGGAGATCCCAGCAAGCAGGCAGACCATGACTATGACCAAGGACCAGGTCCCCACATATCTCCACCTAGATGCCTTGGCCTTCTGTAAGTGCCTCTTCCCAGCACCACTCCAGGAAGACAAGAGCAGTCAGAGCCTAGGTTAATGGGATTAGATTTCGGCTACATGTGAAATGAGGCAGAGAATAAAATTTAAATTACAGGGGGTGCCCCTGTGGCTCAGTGGGTAGGGTGCGGGCCCCATATACCAAGGGTGGTGGGTTTGAACCCAGTCCCAGCTAAACTGCAACAAAAAAATAGCCGAGTGTTGTGGTGGGCGCCTGTAGTCCCAGCTACCCGGGAGGCTGAGGCACGAGAATCGCCTACACTCAGGACTTGGAGGTTACTGTGAGCTGTGACACCACATCACTCTACTGAGGGTAATAAAGTGAGACTTTGTCTCTAAAAAAAAAAAAAAATTAAATTACAAGGAAACAAAGGAAGGCACATTCTTTGCTCTTTGATTTATATTTGGTATTTGTAACAATAGTAAAAGGATAAATGCACAGTCTGTAAAGTGGGAATAATTCCCTGCCCTATGCTGTGCACTTTGTTCATTGACTTCATACCATGAGCCAGGCTTTATGTCTTTAGTTCACCATCACAGCCCTCTACGTGGGTATTAATAGATGAGGAAATGGAAACAGAAGGATTTCAATTGCTCAAGGTCCTAGAACTTACCAATAGGAACAGCAGAATCTGATCTAGGGTCCTTTCTTTTTTTTTTTTTT
>NW_003852670.1:199548-225988 GCF_000181295.1 Otolemur garnettii | reverse complement strand
GCTGAGGCAGGAGACTCGCTTGAGCCCAGGAGTTGGAGGTTGCTGTGATCTGTGATGCCACAGCACTCTACCCAGAGGAACAGCTTGAGGCTCTGTCTCAAAAACAAAAACAAAAACAAAAACAAAAACAAGGGGCGGCACCTGTGGCTCAAAGGAGTAGGGCACCAGCCCCATATGCCGGAGGTGGAGGGTTCAAACCCAGCCCCAGCCAAAAACTCCAAAAAAAAAAAAACCCAAAAACATCAGATAGCTGCCTACTGGTAAAGGAGAGCTTGAGCCCTAGTCACTACAACACTTCTCAAACTTTGATGTGCACATTTACCACCTGGGGGGCTCATTTCAAAATGCAGCTTCTAGTTGAATAGGTTTGCAGCAGTGCTGAGAATCTACATTTCCAACAAGAACAAGGGTAGTTCTGATGCTGCTGGTCCAGGGACCATGCTTGGAGCAGCAGGTGCTACAGAGGTCTTCCCTGAATAGGAATGCTATTTACCAAGGCATTGCTGAATTCTCCCTTCCATCCAGTGAGGTGTATGATAGAGAAAGGCATTAAATAGCATGAGAGGGTCAGGGAAGAAGAGAGCTGGAGGATTGGCAAGATTGAGGGTTGACCGTCCCATGGGAGGGAGCTCCATTCTTCTTCTCAACTGTGTGGGGAGCATCCAGGATAGGGAAGGGCAGTGGTATGTCCTGTCCAGGCCTTCCATGGCCTTGGTGCTCTGAGAGGAGGCCTTGGACAACTCAGCTCATGAGCCTGAAGCATTGCCTGGCCCTTGCCCTGGCGGTTCCACGAGGCCCTTCACTTTCTCATCCTCTGTGAATGCGGCCGTGTCAAAGAAGAAGCCTCTGGCTCTGAAGCCATACTACTGAGCCAGTTGCTCAGACCCTCCTTCAGCGTCGACAGGTATAGCCTGGGAAGGCCCAAGCTGGCACTGGCCTTCCTTCTTCATCTGCCTCTCCCTGGCCTATCCAACACTACTAATGGGCCACTGGGAAGAAAGGACACTGTACAGGACAAGAGAAAGAAATGGCCAGGCTGGGGACAGTATTCTACAGGGTGAACAGGAAGTTGGCTTTGTCTGTCTCCTTTGCTCCTATTCACTGTCAGACCATCTTACCTGCTGCTCTCCCAGCCATAGCTCCAAATGAACCCTGGACTCCATGGAATAAAGTTGGAATGGATGTGTGCCTTAGGGAAATTCCCTACCAACCACAGGGCTAGGAAAATGATCACCACCAGGTATACACGGGCATGCGTGTGAGCCTGTTGCTTGGGGTTCTTGCTGAGTGACATCCTCTTTAGGTCCACTCCAGACACCAAGCAGCAAGGGTCTAGGGAGGTCAGCAGAGGAGGCATCAAAGGAAATCCTGAAGGATCTTGGGTTCTTGTTCCAGGTCAGTTCCTGCCTAAAGTTCCGTGGTTCCCTCCGTAACCCCCCAAAAAGGAGCACCAGAGAGCAAGCACTGGAGAAAACTTTCTTGGCCCTGGCTTCAGTGACCGTGAGATCATCTTACCCTGGTCTTGGATTCTACAGCCGCTTCCTGCCTTGGTCATAACACAGTTTAAACATCTAAGCATAAACCAAACCAAACCGAACTAGACTCAGATGCTCACAGCTGCATGAGAAGAGGGTGTGGCCAGAAGGAGAAACACAGCCTGATTATAGTTCCCTTTTCATCTCATCTCTTCCCTCAACCTGGTTAGCCACAAGGTGGAATGTGAGACCCTATGCCCCTGCTCTGTTTTGATGGCCCTTGGTCATGGGCATGGTGGGGTTTGGTTGATGACAGTGGTATATCTGGAAAGGATGCTGATGTATTGGTGGTGGTACTGGGTCTTGGGCTTGTGGTCACTGAGCTCAGGTTGGAACTGTTTGTGATGATGGCGGCATTGTGATTGGCATTGATGGTGCTGAAGGGAGTGGCTGTCTTTAGTGGGGTGATGACGCTTTTTGTGTTATGATGGTGGAAAATGAAGCTCTCTATTGATTGGATGTCAGAATGCCAATCAAGTGGTTAATCTTGAAATTATTCACACTGCCATCCCCCTAGTCTATATACCCCCTTACAGGCTGGTGATCATTGCTCAGGGGTGCCTTGGCCATGTTGCTTTGCCCGGAACTGTACCACTGTTCCAGGGCCCTTGTTGATATTGTGGTTCATGTGAAGGACACCTCACCAACAGCAGTGTGGACGATGCTCTTCAACATTCATTTGTTCTACTTTGACTTCAGAACAGATTAAAAATCCGCTGGCCTATGGTTCTAAATCTGGTCCACTACCATCATGGCATCATCTGCATTCACTCCATTCCAACCAAAATGATTAACTTGGAGTCCTGGACACCCCTTCTTCTCATCAGCACCTCTGTACCTTCTTCTCTGAGTGTCTGTCCAGCCTTCCCTATCTGCACACACCCCAACTCTAACCATGTCTGAAGATCAAACACACTGACCTTTCTTCCTGGAAGCCTCCAATCCTCCAGTTGGAAGGATACTCCCTGTCTCTGTACCCAGTGAGATTGACATTGCGTTGTGGTCACAGCCACATTAGTCCTTATGGTACCCTTAATACTCACAGACTAGAGTGAGTGTTTTAACAAATGCCCACAGACATGGGATGCTGAGTGAGGACATCTCTTCTGCTTACACTGAGGACTTTCCATGGGCTCCCTGCCTGGGGGAACCCAAGGCACTGCATGCAGGGGCCTAGGGTAACTGGGAAGGCAACATGTAGGCTAGAAAGCAAACAAGAGCCTTCTAGGGCTCCAACTGGATGACGCCAAGCAGGCTTCAACGGGCCGGGCACTGGGAACAGGGGTCTGAGATCCCACTAACTCTTAGGCTTGGGTCAGGTCTTGTGCCATCCTCAGGAAACCCACTGCCTGGGAACTATCTCTGTCTGCATCCCCTTGCCCCATACCCATCCTTGGGCCTTATAAGTCCTCAGTAAAAGGTCAGCTGAATATGGCTATGCTCTAGGATGCTAAACAAAGGCAGGTGCACCCTTATTTCCCTTGGTGGGTTCTCAGGTGGTGGGAGAGCTAAGGCTCCTGGAGGTGGAGAGAAAGCTGTGCCTAGCCAGTAGGAGTGGGAGCAGGGTGCTGGCCCAGTCCAGCCACAGAGGAAGCAAGGCAATCCAGGGGATCGGGCCTCAGCATTTGCCTTTATTTGCTAAGTGCAAATATTCTCATTGTGATTCCATGTAATCAGGGACTGGTTGACAGGTAGACAGGTGGATGGAGCTTTAACTAGTGGCTCACAGCTCAGCAGGCCTGCTGGAATCTTTTCGGCCACTGCTCACCTGACTAACCCTTACTAGGACAAGCTCTGGTGGGCCGAGGAACAAGACCCAATGGAAGGCCTTCTGCTGCTTGAGAAAGACTCTGCCAGGTCTGCCTTCCATCTTCTCTCCCCTGAGCCCTGGCCCCAGCCTACCAGTTACCCTGTGAACTACTTTTTAGCCCAGGTGTGCCCAACAGAATCCTTCTCTCACCTCCTGGACCAGGACTGAGCATAAGTAGCGCCTTCCTAGGAAAGGGGCCTGCAGCGTGTTTTCTGAAGGATAATGGCTTGGCTTGCTGGTGGCAGCTGATTGGGTATAGGAGGAGAGGGATCATCAGGGTATCCCCTATATTCACTGCTTGTAGGAGACTAAGGCTGCCTGCAGGCCACATGGATTCGCACCTGCCATCCCTCCCTGCAGGGTAGGAAAGCAGCAGAACTGCACTGGGTCTGGAGCCTGGTGGCCATTGCTGCCCCCTACTGGTGGTGCCTGTCCTCTCTTGGTCCCAGATGCTACCTTCACAGCCTCTCTTGGGCGGGACACACGCAGGCACAGCATGACTAGGGCTTGGTTTGGTTCACTTCAAATCCTCTTTATTTCAGAACAAGCATGCATATATGTACAGGAGAGAGAACTATGGAGCCAGCACACATGGTACAGAAAGGAAGGCACATGCCTCAATCTCACCACTGCTAGGAGGGGTCTCTGCCTCGTCTACCCTAGGGCTTCCACTTCCTTTGCAGAGAGCCCTGTTCCAGACTGCTTTGGGCTCCAGGGGGCCAAGGATTGACCTTTTCCTAGGGCCTTGATCTATGGGCAACTCATTCCAGGATGGCACAAGGCCAGAGCTGAGGGTGGTGGGAAATTGGGCAGCAGCATATTCCATTTCCCTTGGTTCTGGGGTGTTTTACCAGCAAACCCCATCATGTCCTCTCTGGTCTGCAGCTAAGGCCCTGTGCAGGGGGCAGGGGCTTTGGCTATTTGGGGGCAATGATGGTTGCACTGGGTGGGGGAGCTCAGTGTCACTGGGTCCTGGCATCAGATCTGTGGTGGCAGAGGGCAGGGGTGCTGCATTGGCTATCAAAGGTGCCCCCAACACAGCTATACATTGTCAAGCATCACCGTGGGGCTCACATGCCAGATCTGTGTGGGGGGAAGGAGGGAGGGAGTCCAGCCTGTTGGGGTGGGGGGATTCCAGGCAGCCTTTTAGCTTTTAACATTAAGGATTTGGGCTGAAAGGCCATGGTGCCAGTTGCGCAATTTGGCAAAACGTGGGCTGTTACGTTCCGTTTCAAACCTTTCCCTGTGGCACAGAGAGAGAAAGAGACAGAGACAGAGAGAGACAGAAAGAGAGAGAGAAAAGAGGAAGAATGAAAGGGGTTAGGGGATGTGTTCACCATTCCCCTGTCTGATAACTGGGGTGGAGGGCATGGGAGGGAGGAAGGTGGCCTGGAGAAACTTTGCTATCCAGGGGGTACTTTCTAGGTGTCAGGCCAGAGTCCCGGGGACCAGGATGAAGGGACTGAAGCCCATTCCTTGAGGGAGTAGGGGCTATGGAAAAGAGGCCTGACTAAGGGGGATGGGGGCAGGCTGGGCAAAGAGGGGGCTCCCTGACCCATGTGGCTGGGCAGAGCTGCTTTGGCTGTGGGCTCTCAGGACTGAACCAAACAGGCAGGTACACCTGGAATGATCTCTGTCCCCTAGCTGGGCATTGAGAAGGAGGAACGCCTATACCCTGTGACAAAGTTTGGTGGGCAGACCTGCCACCTCCCTGTGCTGCCCTGGCCTCACCAAGCTTTCACTGTCCCCAGAGAGAAGCTTTCTCACACCATTGCCTGTCCCAGCCCACCCAGGCCTGAGCACAGCCCAGGTACATGCGTGCAGTCACATACTCACAGGGCCATTGTCACAGATACAAAGGGCCAGGATTTTCTGCTGCTTCCTGCTAATGGGACCTCTGGGGGCTCAACCCATACCTGCTTGGCTGAGGGCAAGTACAGAACAGATAAGCAGCAGGAGGCAGGCGAAACGGAGGAGACTGCACCTGGGAGAGGCCAGTGCCGCCAACGCTGGAATCCTAGGTGCTCTGGCTGAAAGGGCTGCCAAGATCCTCCATACCAGAGTTGTCACCTGGAGGCCAAGAGGCCACAACCAGCCACACACACAATGTGTTTAACCTTCACAGTGTTTTAAAAATTAATTGTTGGCTGGGTGCAGTGGCTCATACCTGTAATCCTAGCACTCTGGGAGGCCAAGGTGGGAGGATCCCTTGAGCTCAGGAGTTTAAAACCAGCCTGAGCAAGAACAAGACCCTGTCTCTACTAAACATAGAAAAGATTAGCTGGGTGCTGTGGTGGGTGCCTGTAGTCTCAGCTACTCAGGAGGCTGAGGCAGAAGGATTGCTTGAACCCAGGAGTTTGAGATTGCTGTGAGTAGGTTGATGCCACAGCGCTCTAGCCTGGGCAACAGAGTGAGATACTCTTGTCTCAAAAATAAAAGAAAATTAATGACTATATCCATACTATGGGATGCTACTCAGCAATTAAAAGGAACAGATAAACTATTGAGACACTTAACAATTTAGATGAATCCCCAAGGGAATTAGCTTATTGAAAAAAGCCAATCTAAAATGGTTACATGCTGCATGGTTCCATTAATGTAACATTGTTGAAAAGGATGAAATTATAGAAATGGAGAACAGATAACAAATTAGTGATTGCCAGAGGTTAAGGAGGGAGTAAACACTGGAGGGCATAGAACAGCAACAGGGGGGATGCCGAGGCGGTGGAAGGCATTGTGTCTTGGTTGTGTCAACATCCACATCCTTGTTGAGATACTGTGTTTTAGTTTTGCAGGATGTTACTACTGTGGGAACTGGGTAAAGGGCACATAGGACCTCTCTGTATTTCTTACAACTGCATGTGATTGTGGAATTATCTCAAAATAAGACATTTAATTAAAAAAAGAATTGCCAGCGTATGAAAATCAGGAAGATCAACTTTAGGTCTTTGAGGATCAGAAGATGTGGCAGTGCTGGTCTTACATTTCTGCATAGTCACAGTCATCAGGAACTGGTTCCTGCATCCCCACACTCACAGAGGTCCACTCTCCTGCACCCGCGTTACCAGTCAGACCCTCACTCTACTCCTTGAGTCCTGCATATTATGTCTCTGTGAGAGACTGACAAAAGGGGCCCATTGCTAACATATTTGAAAACCACTGATCTAATCCGACCTTTCCTCACGCCAGAAGGAAACTGAGACTCAGAAATATCACATGAATGGCCTAAAGCTACACAGAAACCCAGCAACAGGACCACAGTCTAAGTGCTAGGCACCGTCTTACCTGGCCACATGTCTGCTTTTCTGAGGCTGGAGTGAAGGGGTGGAGACGGCATGAGCAAAGGCCCCCTGGCAGGGTCCACACAACCCTGCTGACGCGCTCCTCAGCAGGGCTTTGACCATCCCACAGAGACTACCCAGGGCACAGTGTAAGACCGGACATGCCGGTTTGCCTGTAAATCCTCAGCCTGGTGAGGCCTGTTGTGGCTGGGTGACCGCTTGTCATCAGTGCTTGGGGTCGGGGACAGTTCTGGAACAGCTGACAAGTCTCATGAGACTGCTCTGCTTGTAGCTGTTTAAAAATCCTTAGCTAGCTAAGGAAAGGAACAAGGAGAGGAAGGCACAAGAGACAGGGAAGGAGAGACAGGAGAGCTAGAGAAAGGAAGAAGACCCCGAGAAGGTCCCCGTGAGGGCCGATCAGGTGGTGACACTGGGGTGTCTTGGGCTCTCTAGTTGTGGTTTTAAAACTTGCTAGTGGGTCTGAACACCAGGAGCTAAAAATCCACAAAATGCAGGTAACCCTTGTCACTGCCTTTTTACCAGATCCCATCTCAGGGAGGGCCCTGAGCGGAGCCAGCATCTAGGTATTGTGGCTAGAGGGGGGCAGCCCTAGATGACTCATTCTGGAGGGAAGAGGGTGTAGATGTCCCCAGGGAGGCTGAGGGGAGGAGGGGCCTGTGAGCCTCAGCATCCCATTGCGGCCAGATAGAGAAGGGATGTGGGACATCTTTGTATTGTTTGGGAAGCGGGGTGTGATGCAGCCCTCACCTTCAACTCTCCAGGAACTCTTCACTAAAATTAACATCACTCTCCTACACTCGGGGTGAAGGAGACATGCAGAGTTCTTTAGCCAGGTGAGCACGCTTGTAGGCAGTTGTGCACATCTGGGTTACACACTGGGGGCCTCCAGCATGAGTACACCCAAGCAGTGGGATCCAGATGCCTTGCAGATTCAAGTTTTGCCTAGGACTGAGTCAGGGCTGGCCCCATCCCTCTCTGTATCACAGCTGTGCAACATGGGCCCGACTTTCTGAGCCATCAGGGTACTGGAGTGCCTTCTCAAAGTCAGAGGGAAGTGATGGTGACCCGTCTGAGATTAAGGGCTCTGTTCATGGGATGGAGGCAGTAATTTGGCTACCTGAGATGGCGCCCGGGGAACCACAGCATCACCTACTGGAGGAGCTCCCCTGTGGAAGCAGACAGGAAGCTGATATTCAAGCTAGCCCTGTTTTCCAAGGTGCAGGGTGTCTCTAGGGAGGGCAGCCTGGTCCATGGTGGATGTCTGGGCTGTTCAAGTCCCCCCCCCACATGTAAAGACAGGGTTCCTGGAGATTAGACTATGCCTTGGGCTGGCCAGCAGATGGGCACTGGAGCCTCAGAAGGAAGTTACATGCTACCAAACACCAAGGACACCACTGGGAGCCAGGACCCTGGAGGATAGGAGGGCTGTGAGCAGCTCTGAGATTCTGCAGAGTGGGCCTTGGAGGCAAGGCACTGATAGAAGTAAGGGGCGAGTTTGTAAGGTCTGCTTGACATGCAAATTCATACCTGTCCTTGAAGTCACCTGTCCCCTGCCTGGTACAGAATACCTGACACTACTCACTTGATGTTCCTGACAACTTTCTCACCGCACAGCAACAAGAAGGGGATTGCACCTCCACATGGGCGTGAGACAGTTGAGGCTGTCCCCGTGCGCAGGCTTGGCAAGCTCAGGCTGTGCGGGAGTAAGAGACTTGGAAGAGTTGCGGTGAAGCCTCCCTGGGGAAGCTCAACCTTCATGAGAAACCCTTAAACCCTTCACTGGGAGTGATGCTAATTTAGGAGGAGAAGGAGAACGAGGCAGTGGCTGCCCTCAGTCAATAGATGGGTCAGCAGGATGTCGGTGCAACTTCCAACTTGGGACTGGGGACTGATAGAAGTGTGGCTCAGGCTCCCAAGGAGCAAGAGCCCTGCCCAGCCTTGACCAGGGTGGGGAAAAGGGGCTTCTTTCTGCTCAGATGGCCACCGGCCACAGTCCTTCCTTCAGGCTTTAATCACAAACGGAAATGAACTGCTATACCCCCTGCACACCCCACCCCCACCCCAGGTCCATGAACTGTTTGCTTGGGGATTCATGACATGGTGGCTCTGCCATGAGGACACCTCTCCAGAAATTAAAGTCAGGAAAAGGAAAAGGAGCCTCTCCATCCCTGGCCAGAGCCTCAGAACCCAGAGGGAGGGGCTGATGTGGATGCAGCTACTTGGGCCTGAGGGCGGAAGGAGGCCAGAGCCTTCTCTTGGGCCACCTTTTCAGATTTTCCTACAATGAAACTCTATAATAGCCGGGGAGAGGCTAGGAAAGTTGCACCAGAGTACTTGAGACCTGCTGCCTTTTGCTCCTGTGGAGTTAGGGGCCAAACCAAGCTCCTATGGAGTTAGGCCCTGCAAGAAAGGACTTTCCTCCCCTCCCTTCACATGTCTATCAGATCAGGCAGAACAAGCCTCAAGAGATGCTTCTGGAAGGAGGGAAGAGGAAGGCCAAGATGAGGGCTGGAGACCCCTCCTGTTTCCGCACTCAGTAACTTTCCAGTAATCTACCTACACCATGCCTTCTAATGACGTCTGGGTAATGGGGCCTGTGCTTGGCGGGACCACTCTGCACACTAAAGGGAAGAGGAACATGAAGCGACCAGAAGGGGGTAAGATGGGTCCAGAAAAGCAAACCTCTCGTCTTGTGGGAGAGAGGAGAAACCCCCCTTCCTGAACACTTAGTGGAAGGGACCTGGGTTTTTTAAGCCATTTCTCTCTGGGTGTGTGATGTAAAGACCCCTCTGTTAAATCTTTGGGCATGTCTACATTGCTCACAGAAGGATCTATGTGTGGCTTCAAAGAGGAGCGACGGACAAATAGGGGAACAGCGCGTAGGTGCAGCGCAGCATGGGAGGAGGGGCAGCTGAGAGCTCGGTCTCACTTAAAATAGCTAGATTTTAGCTTTTGAGATAAATCAAACATCATCTCATCTCAGACTATGTTTAGATGCATTGCAGGCGCTGAAGTGTTAAGAACCATTGCTGGGACTGCATGCCACTCCATGCAGGCCTGGGAGGATCACACTTTAGGCCTGGATGCCCAGCAACTCGGATTGGCAAAAAACACAGGTTCAAAAATAAGATCTACGTCAAGACCAAGCTGGCCCGAGTCTTACTCTCTGGGTGTCCTGTGGCCACTCTGCGCTGGTTAGCAAGTACAGAAAGCTTGACCCAGGGTGGGAGAGCACCTCTGAGCCCCAGCCCCTCACACAGAGGCTGCCCCAGGAAGCACTGGCCCAAGACACACTCTGCTGGGAGGAGCATGCAGACATTCGGTATCAGAAGTGTATGTACAATCACACTGAGCCCCATGCCTCACCATGGAAGGCCCAAGTGGGTTCCAGTGGGTTCCAGGGCATGCCTCCTGCATGCCCAGACCTATGAGCACCTGATGGGCTACAATGGTAGGTTAGTGGCTGTGGCCTCAGACCTGCCACTGATGGGGAAACCACTCCTTGACACCCGCAGTTCTGCATAAGCCCTCTTCATGTCGAGGACTTGTCCTTCCTTTCAGAAGCTGTTGTGCTTTGAGCAATTTACAGAACTGGTACCTCAATGGAGGTCTGGACAGGTGAGTCCAGGGGTCAGGTGTCCATGCCCAGCATGGCCTCCCGTGTGCCTGCTTCCCAGTGCCCAGCCTTTAGACTCACAGGGGGACAGGCCCTGAGATGAGTGGGCAGGCAAGGTGGCCAGCCTGATGCCTGCACAGGGTGAGATGCCTTCATTCTCAATAGCCCAGCAAAGGCCAAAGCAGCCCTGCCCCCTGCCCGGGGAGGGAGCCAGGAGAGCCCAGAGTCTTCACTCCTGCAGCCTGGGGCAGGGGCACAGAGACTCACTGACCCAGGATGGCTGCCTCAAGCCAGCATCTGCTGGGGCCCTTTTCAGGCCAGGCTTTGCAAGTCCATTAACTTGGGAGGTTCCTTCGATGAGGCCTGTGGCCTGGGGGCTGTTTGGGGAGGTTTGGGGCTAGAGGGCAAGGCCACAGAGCTTGAGTCCAGGTACTTACCTTGATCTTCGCAGAGCTTCTTCATCCGGGTCTTGCACTGTGGATAGAAAGGCGCTAGTTAGGGCACTGACAGGGAGCATAGGGAAGAGCTGCCCGAGCAACCAAGTCTAAGTAGTTCCTGCCCCCAGCTTGTCAGTTGTGGATAGGAGAGGCCATGAGCTAGGCTGGGGCCAGTGGGGTATTGGCATGGGTCAGAGGTTTGTCCTCTTAGCTCCAGGAAGTCATTTCTTCTGGGAGTTGCACCCCCAGCCTGCTGCCCACGTTATAGGCAGGATTGCAGCAGATGGCTGCTGTCATTGGACACCCGCCTGCCTGAGGGCCCAAAGGAGCTCTGTCAGCCACTAACAACCCCCAAAAGCTGCTGGACTCCTCAGCTTCCATGGGCTTCAAAACTGAGAGGCTGAGCTCAGGCCCTGCAAGCCTCCCTCACCCCTCCCTACTCTGTACTCATCCCAAGCAGCCCTCACTCACTGAATTCCGTCCCCGTCATCTGGGCCAGAATGCGGAAGGAGCGAGACTGCAGGTTGGAGGAGCGACGGGCCCACTCGTCAGCCTCATCTTCTGGCTTGTTCTGGGTCTTAATCACAGCTTGGTACACAGGAGAGGCACTGTCCACGGTGAGGTCTTTGACAGGAAGGCTCCTACAATGCAGATGAGGTTGTGGGCGAGGGCGAGGCTGGAGTCGGCCCTCCCCCACTGTGCTCCTGTGGCCCACCCGTGGCTGTTGGTGGCCCCCAGTGTTCTGTGCCCACTTGGCCTTTACCTGCTGCTATCTGAGAACCCAAGACATGGCTGAGGCCTGGGTCCTCAGTGCTCAGGATGGTCCCGGTGAGGCAGTGATTCCTCTCACCCCCAGAGGATTGGGGCCCCAAATTCCTCCAGTCTGCCTCTCTCCAGAGCTACTCTAGGCCCAGACCTGAAGATACCCCCACTCCTAGATTCCCTTTAAGGAAGGAGGAAACCGAAGAGGTCTTCCTGAAGTAATTTTGACCTTTCTGAGTATGCCCTGACTGTGGATATGGGTGAGAACAGGCCATTTGGGGGACCCAGAGGCTTCCTCAGGGCCCATCCACTGGTCTGTCACACCTGTGGATGCGAACAGGTAGTCACCAATGCCATGACTGCCCTGGATGAGGTCGGTGGGCGCTGGGCTCAGCTGCGAGCTGGCAGACGCCGCTGGGAGGCAGTGTGAGTGGCGCTGCAGCCAGGCCCATGCGGCCTGCAGTGTGGCCTACAGGAACAGTGGGGTTTCTGGCCTGGGGGATTAGAGAGTGGAGCCACAGAGATAGCCACTGGTCCTCTGCCCCAAGGCAGTGTGGTCTTTGAGGGGGGCTGCTGACCTTGTCTTAGACTCCCAGGGTCTGTTTCACGATAGGTGCTCAAAACTCTCAGCTGAATGAGTGAATTTCAGATCAGAGCCAGAGGGCCCCCAAAGCCCCTTGAGTCCAGTACCTCCCAGCCCGATCAGACAGTAGGGCACCATGGTCAAAAGCTTCATAGGCATCCACTAATCCTGGCCATGGGGACCAGAGGATCGAGGCTGCCCTACCCACCCTCTCAAAGGTTAGGGACAGCTCGGGCAAAGCTTGCAGCAATAACAGACATACTGAAACTGAGGTTCAGAGAGGCTAGCCAGCTAGGTCCAGGTTATGGCAGGTAGGGGCCCCAGTGAGCTAGATCCAGGCTTCCCAACTTTTAACCTAGTGTCTTTTCCATCAGGCTCTCCACAGTTGCAAAGCCTCAAGAAGGCCACTTCTGCCCACTGGGGCCCTATAAAGATCCAGATGCTCTGTGCCTGGGGACATGGCCCAGCCCAGATCCATCCTGTCCAGCATCCTCCTGCCTGCCTCCCCTGCTCTCCAGAGGGCCAGCTGGCTGGGAGAGGCATCTTTCCAGTGCCCATGTCTTCTACCATCTTTCTAAGGAGAAGCTAGACAGAGAACTGGCCTCATCTCCCAGGACTGGTATCCTGTGTCTGGCTCAGGGTGGGTTATAAGAACAGAGGTAGAGAAAGGTGATCCAGGTTGGGTAGAGCTGCCCCTGTGTCCCCAAAGTCTCCACCCTGGTCTAGAGAGCTACATGTACTGGCAGCCTGTGACTGGGATCAGATGGGGAAGAACAGCACATTCCTCTGGGGTCCAGCCAGGGAGGAGCAAAGGAGAGGAAGGAAACCCACTCTTGCTAGGGGAGGCCTTTTTGGTATAGGGAGTAGTCCCAAGGGCTCCTGAGGTCTTTAGGTGAGATGGAAAAGGAAGGCACAACTTGAGCTCCCTGGTCTTGGATCCTGGCCCACCAGGAGGAGAGGGAAGAGGAGCATAGATTATGCCATGTGAAGGAAAAGTGTGGTTCCCAAACCCTCAAAGGTCCCAACCGTTGAGCCTGTCTACTTCAAGCTTTGGAATCTAGAGAGCAGACCATTTCCCTGGGACATGTCCAGGAGGAGCTTGCTTGTGCTTTTCTCAGCTCTAAGGGCTCAAGAAAGTTGCCAGGACTGAGTCTCTTAGGAGTCAACATTGCTGGCATCATTTCCCACAAATTGCAAAGACCAAGGACTTGTGTTGCTGGTGCAGCAGAGACTGGGAGTCAGTGAGGACTGTCCTTTCAAGTCACCAAGGCTTAGGGAGAACATGTGAGGAAAGGATGAAATGGGTTCTAAAGTCCAGGGGGGCCCGGGTTTGAGGCCACTTTCTGGACCTGCTCCTGGCTTGTTCTTACCACAGAAAGCACTCCAGGGTCGCTGCAACATCAAGGTCACCCTGGCATTCACTCCACTATGCATTGCCCCCAAATCTGACTCATCTTTCACCTCTGGTGGGTGGCCATGGTAGGCACCAGCTCCTACAGGTCCACCTCCTGTGAGGATTTTGGACTCTGACATTTGGGTCTATGCTGTCCCTGTGCAGATTGGAAAGGCTAGAGAGACCCACTCTGAAGCATGGCAGGGAGAACACAGGGATGCACCCCCAGCCTGGGGGAGGACAGTGTGAGTGTTGTTACTCTGCCATCTCTGCGGCCACAGTGACAAGTACTTGCCTGTACAGGCTGCAGGGGGTGTCGTTTGGCTGTGAAGTGGGTGTGAGGAAGAACGTGGACAGAGCACGTGGGCTGACCACGGATCCTCAGACACATCCCACCAAACCCACGCACCATCCCGCAACTAGACAGAGGACGGACGACGGGACACACACTGCGCGGTCTACTTACGCCAGCGGTGACGCCCTGCCAAGCAGAGGGAAACCCAGCCGTGAGTGCGCGTCCATCATGGGATGGCAGAGGGTGGCGCACACAAGAGAGCAGGGTTAGGATCAGAAATGAGTTACGGGAGTGGGGTGGGTGAAGGAAGAAGAGAAAGAGAAAAAGAAAACTGTCAGTGAGGAAGGAACCAAGGAAATTAACAGCAGAATCGGGAGCGCGTTATGGCCAAGAACGTTACCCACTGGCACCACGGCGGTGGTCCAGCGTGGCTGCATTAAAAGGAAGGGGAAAGGGCGACCCTTTCCTGGCACGCAAGGGAAGGGTAAAGAGAGGGGGGGGAGGAGAGATGGGAAAGGCCTTATGAGAAGCCTAGATTAACCAATAGTACGCCATGTTCCAAAAATTAAATGGTAAAACCAAATGATTGCGGTCTTCTCAGGGTGCAGCAAATAGAGTTAGTGAAGAGTGATTCTTCCATTATTTCCCTCTGAACTTCCCTTTGGCGACTGCAACCACTTTTAAGAGCACACCAAGGACACACGTGGCAAAGAAATGTCAACAGGAAATCTCCGTTAGCTCTTGGGCTTAGTCAGGCACCCTTGTTTTTCTGGGTACACACGAGCTGATGGCTGAGTTTTTTAACTTGTACTGCGCGGTCATTTTTTCTGCTTTGAATGATGGAATTAAATAAATCAACAGCGCCCAGAGTTATGCAAAAAAGCCTGAGGGGTTTGAGACGTGGGGCTCCAGGACAGGTGACCTCTGCCCCCTGGTGGCCGTGAGGTAGTACTGCGACACCAACAGGGCACCAGGCACCCCAGGACAGAACGCCTATGAAGCCCACGCCCATCTTTTATCCTTTGGCCTCTGGAGCCTGCCCTTTAGAACTTGTGTGCAGCATGATGAGCATAATGCCTGGCTCTGGAATGGCCAAGCAGTATAGGGATTATCAGTGACGTTTTAATCCTCTATTCCTCTTACAACATCTGTCCTCCCAGCTTCAGAAAAAAAGTATAGCGGTTATTTTAAGACTTTTCGCCTTGACTGTTGGGAATCCTGACACAGGGATAAGGTAATGCCCAAAGGGATGCCAGTTCCGCAAGTCAATGCTTTCCCAGTAGAAAACAGCAAGAGATTGTATGTGTGTGTGTAAGAGAGACAACAGCTGAGAGAGAGAGATAGGAAGAGAGACAGACAAGGAAAACAGAGACGGAGGGAGAGAGACATGGAGGAAGGCAGAGACAGAGAGAGGTCCTATTAATGTTTGCACTATTAGAATTTTTCATCCACAAATGATTTTTAGCTTTCTCTTATCCTACTCAACCTTTCAATTCCCCAACCATGGCTAAAGGACAAATTCCAGGAACCAAGGATGTCTTAAATCCCACTGCCCTAAGGCCAGGCGTCCTGGGATCAAGAGAAGAGAGGTGCCCATGGGTGGGATTAACTGCCAATAGCACCTGTGGTGATTAGTCCCAGGCCCCTTCCCAAACCAGAAACCCAGCCACATGTTTGAATCGACTGTCAATGCAGGAAAAACATGGCAACCCCCACCCTTTCCCAAAGAAGGGCTTAGTCATGAGAAGCTGGGGGCCTCCAGAATGTGATCCTGGTTAAGAGAATTGCTGAAATCTCTTCCTAAACCAGCCCCAACACAGAGCCTGGGAAAGCGCAGAAGCTGTGAAAAGCACCACCGTATTCTGTGTTTTTCCACCCTTCTCCTTAAGCTGACCATATGATAGTTTCTGAAGAGAGGACAGTCATGTTCTAGAAGGCCCTGACAAAGGCTGGCTCCCATCCAAGCTTCCCTAGGAGACCCAAGGTGAGGGAAGAAAGCTGGTCCTGATGGCCTGGTCACCTGGGTTCTGCAGATGATGAGCCCCGGTGTGTGGCAGTGGCGCTCAGCATGGTGCAAATGGGGAGGCGCTTACCCACTGAAGTCACTGCCCTGGGCCTGGGCCTGCCCAGCGATGGCGTCCATGATGGCATCCTGAGAGTACATGCTGATGGGTGTGTTGTACTGTGCATGGATGATGGTGGCCTTGCCACCCAGCCCCTTCACCTCAATGGGCTTGTGGGTGGACAGGGCCGAGTCCTTCAGGGCGCTGGGGTTGAAGCGTTCCTGGTAGTCGGCGCTGGGGAGGGGCACGTGAGGATGGGCAAAGAAGGGGAGGAGAAAAGGGTAACAGGTGGTGGTTACATGGATGGTCAAGGCAAGGGCTGCTGGTGGTGGATTTTGAGAGAGATCTCCCAAAGCCATGGCCCTGATCCCACACAGGCTACCTGAGGCACCCCTGCTGACTCAGGGTGGGCTGGTCTGGTCAGGAAAACCCTCAGCACTCATCATCCTCCCCATATTCCAGTGTGGGAGGCTTTCCTGGCCCAGCTGGGCTTTCCCAGGTCCCCTGCAGGGCCTGGCTCAGCCTGAGCTGCTTCCCAGGGTGTGCACAGGGGAGGAGGGAGAAGGCATAGAGAGATCTCTCCCCACACACAGCAGGGGAAGCCCGGGAATTGGGGATCAGGACAGGCACTGAGCCAAGTGTGAGAGGCAGTGGCAGCCCAAGCTGAGTCCAAAATGCTGGGAAGGCAAGAAGCTGTCTCACTGGGCACCCGCAGAGCTTCTGAGCGAGGTTCCTCCAAGAAGGGCCCTTCCTGCAGCCGACCCCCTCGGTGGACTGGGGCTCTGCTCTTCCAGATGCTTCAGTGCACGTGCTTCTTCCTCCAAGCGGGACTGAGGCTGCCCAGGGCCCCCAAGTTCAGCACACTGTGTGGCCTGCCAGACTTTACTCACAGGAGGCTCTTCCTCCCTAGGGGGGTGTGCTCCCAGGCAAGACAAGATTTTTTTTTTGAGATGGAGTCTCACTTTGTCACCCTCAGTAGAGTGCCATGGAGTCATAGCTCACAGCAACCTCAAACTCCTGGGCTCAAGCGATCATCTTGTCTCAGCCTCCTGAGTGTCAGCTGGGACTGCAGGTACCTGCCACAACACCCAGCTGGTTTTTATATTTTTAGGAGAGACAGGGTCTCGAACTCCTGAGCTCCCGCAATCTATTCACCTTGGCCTCTCAGAGTGCTAGGATTATAGACATGAACCACTGCGCCTGGCCAGGTGCAGCCCTTCTGAGGGGTCTTGCCAGGACAGAAAGGTCTTCAGGCTCATATAGGCCCAGTGGCAGCACCGCCTCCCCGTCTCCCATCGCGTAGCCTGTGAGCCTTAAAGCAGCAACAGCAGGATTGGGGAACAAAATCATCCACTTTGGCCCCCGCTTCCACCCGCAAATGCCTCTGTTCCACACTCCAGCTTCACACACATGCAGGCTCACCCAGGGGCACAAATGCACCCCCACTCACACATGCACACAGGCACACACATGCCGACAGTACACGCTGTCCACCCCAGACACGCAGATGCATGCTGACATTGGCACGCAAGCGCACACACATGCTATCCTTTGGTACTAACTTGGCCGGAGAGTTGGCTACCACCTGGGGAGGAGAGAAAGAACAAAGAAGACAGGGTGATCAGAGGGAGGCTCCTGCTAGGGGTAGGCTGAGCGCTCAGACTGTCATTATGGAGGCAGAAACGTAGCACCGGCTAGGAAGTCAGGAGTGAGTAGGGGACCAAGCTCAAAGTTGGAATTCTCCATCTGACACAGCATCATTTTTCCCTTGGCGGCCCCTAGGTCCAGAGCTTTGCCAGAGAAAAGAGTGTTCTTGTCCATCTTCATAGGCATTCACACCGCATACATGAATCCTTCACAGCCAGGCAGTTACAGGCCCCAGAGAGGAAGCTGGGGATGGGGACAGGACCAGCCGTGACTATTATGGAGAGGGCTGGGACCCAGGTGCCTCCCAGCTCTGGACTTATCCTTGTTTCATGAGAGCAGCTCTGGAGTTCTGCTTCAGGAGCAGGCATTGCAGTGGTGTTGGGGTACATGGCAGGCAGCCTTGGCCGCTCATCCTGGGGCACAAGGGTAGGCAGTGGTGCAATCCCCAGGGACTGCTCCTAAAGGCCTGTGGACTGGCAGTGGGGCAGGAAGCAGGAGAGAAGAGGCCCAGGGAGAAGTGTGAGTTAGCAGAGGCAGCCCAGCTTGGACACCACAGAGAGACTCTGCCTCTCATTCTCGTCTGAGATCAAGCTTCTTGGAACAGTCTCCTTGGGGGAAGCCTTGTCTGTGCCATGTTTCTTTGTGGAAGGTGGTGTGCTCTATCCCCAAACCCTGCCACCTTCCTGGGATCTGCCTATCATGAGCTTAGGGTCAGGGAGCCTGGGCCCCAGCTATCCCGGGCCTGGTTATCCCTCACCCTGAACCCCAGGGAGCTGAGGTAAAGTCAGGGATCCCTGGCTCCAGAGACCTGCACGGTGGCCCTGCTTGGCCCCAGACCTGCCACTGTCTCAGAGCTGATAAAATTCCCTCTGTGCTCCCAGGCTCAAAATAGCTGCAAGTGGAGCTATATTAGGACAGGGCCAGCATGGAACATCATTCTTTCTCCATTTTTGGCCAGTGCTGACAGCTGCAGGGTCAGATCTTGTCCAGCCCAGCCCAGTGCCCCCTGCAGAGGGCAGTGTTGGCCTGGTAGGGAGGGGGCTGCCGGCTCCTTTGGCTTTGATTCCTGCCCCCAGCTCAGCCTCCTCCCTCCACCCTGAGACCTGGGGCAGGGATGATGGCAGTAGACACATCTCAGAGAGGAACCAGTGCCCAGGTCTTGAGGAAGATGAGCCCAAGATGTGAGACCTGCCCAGTGGCCCTTGCACTGAGTGACCTGAGGGATCCCACGCCATAATGCCAGCCCCAGAGGGGAGAAAAAGGGGGTTGCAGGGTTGCCCAGGTCATTGTATCGTATCTGTCCCTCTCCAACCCTCCCAGGATATAATCTGCCAAAGAATTGCCCTGTAAGCTGCCCAGGGGACAGAGGAGGGGAAGGGGCTTCCTTTTAGAGTTCAAATCCTGACCTGTATCTTCCTAGCTCCACAGTGCTGGACAACTTCCCCACCTGTCTTAGCCTCAGTTTCCAATTCATTCATTAAATTGAGGTGGTAGTGCTCACGGCACAGGTGGACTGTGCAGATAAATAGGATCCTGAGGCTAAAGCCCTCAGCACAGGATAAAAATTCAACAAATAGATGTGGGGATTAGATTTGCTGAGCCTGTGGCCTGCGAGTAGTTAGATACTTAGCAAAGGTGGTGGCCTGGTGGCCTTGGCCCAGCAGAGGCTGCCCTGGGCTAGCCCGGGTTAGAGGCTCCCAGCCCCTCCTGCCAGCACTGCCCTAAGGACAGCAACATCAGCCTTTACTTGAGAAGAAATATCCACAGCACTCCCTCCGATTGCCCCTTGGATAAAACTGTTGGACTCTGCTGTTCTGTCAGATAATAATTTATACAGTCGTCAGGTTCTGGGCTGCCTGGGCGCCACGGGGAGCGCACTGCAGGAGGCATGGGAAGTAGGAGTAGGGCTAGCCCCTGACTTCCTGCAGGTAGATAAGGTCTCTGTCTCAATGCAGGGTGGAGTCAGGCAGGTCTGTGTGCTAGTCTAGTTGGCCACTAGCTGTGTGATCTTGGGTAAATCATTCACCCTCTCTGAGCTTTGGCTTTCCAGCTGAAAGATAGGGGAAATAAGGGCCACTTTTGGAGTTGCTGAGAATTAAAGCACGTGCACTGTTAGCTGGCCCCCAGCCCAGACTGCAGGTGGGCCTCCTGGATGGCCACGCCATCAGAGGTTAACATCCCTACCTGGGGCCAGTCCCAGAAAGGACCAGGAAGACCTTCCAAGTCTGGGCCTTGCTGAATTGGGACCAGGTCCTCACTCTGACCACCTGACCAGGCCTCTACTGAGCACCGAGGACCCAGGTGACCCTAGACCACCAGTGGAGAGCTGGGTGCCTGTTACCTACCCTCCTAGGAGTCCAGCACCTACAGCCCAACAGAGATAGGCCATCTTCGTCCCACCATTCCCTAAGTTTCTGGCAAAAGCTAGGGAACCCTAGAGGGCAGGATATACATGGCTCTGCCACTTTGGATCAGCGATGCCTTGGGGTGCCAGAGGTCTGCTCTCATCAGGGGCCCAGAAAGAGCGGAGGAGCTGGTGAAGCAGGAGATCTCTAGGGAGCAGTGACCGGGTGGGGAACACGAGCCTCTGAAGGGTAAAGGGAAAGGCATGGACTTGGCTCAGAATGACCAGGTCCCTCCTTTGGCTCTTCTATGTACTAGCTGGGTGACGCCTGCAATGACGCTACCTGACAGAATAGTCCCAGCAGATAGACTGCAAGGGGCGCAGTTGCTATCCTCCACAGTCCCTTTCTCCTCAGGTCCCTGCTTTTCTGTTGCCACATTCTGGCCAGGGTCAGTCCTACAAGCCCACCCCTTACACACCATTGCTTAGTCTGTCCAGACACAGTGCAGGCACTGCCTCCTCTAGGCAGCCTTCCCAGACTACTCCCAGTCCAAGAGAGAAATTGCCCTTCCAGCCTGTCTCCTTGCCCCACAGCTCCTGAAGGGGGTGGCCTAGTGTGAAAATTTTGGAAGCCAGAGTCCCCTGCACTCAGGCCTAGCTTGGCCACTTAGCAATCAGACAACTGGCCCATGACTTAACCTTCTCTGAGCCTCAGTTTCCTCCTCTGCAAAATCCCACACGTCACCCCAGGGTGCTCACGTGAAGCAATGGTCTGCTCAGTTCAAGGCAAACACTGGTAGGATCACTGCTCTCGTTGCTCTGAGCCTGTGCCACCTCTTGGGCCTGGACCTGGGCCTTGCTGGATTGGAACCAGCTCCCCATTCTGACCACCTGACCAGGTCACTGCTGAGCACCGAGGACCCAGGTGGCCCTAGACCACCAGTGGAGAGCTGAGCGCCTGTTACCTACCCTCCTAGAAGTCCGGCACCCAAGGCCTTCCCTCGGAGGCTCATCTGGTACATCTGAGCCATCTCCCTGAGGGTCTCTGCCGAGTACAGGCCAATGGGGTTGTTATATTGCCTCGCCTGGCTTGAGCCCCGTAGGACTTTGGGGCCCAGTGGGTCCTGGGCCCCCTCCAGGCTGGTCTTGGCCCCCAGGGTGGCCCGTGGAGGGCCGGGGTCAGAAGCCTCTGTATGTGAGGAGAAGGCGCAGGGCTGGGAGAAGGCAGGGCTAAAGGTGGATCTGAGCTCCGGGGTGCTTGGGGTGCCTGGGCAGGCCCTTTCCTCGGGGCTGGGGCTGGATGCCACCAGGCTGCCGTTCATGTCCAGAGCAGGGTCCTGGCACAGAGCAGCGCCATGCAGGGGAGAGAGAAGAGAGTAGTTAGAGGCCTCACCCGCCACAATGCTTCCCCATGGATCTGAAACAGATGTGTTAGTATAAATGTTTAGCCACTCCTTGTCCCCAGAGGCACTGGATGGAGCACCTGGAGGGGAAGGGTGCTGTTGGAGGAGTAGGAGAAGCTCATAGCTATTGGCCCGGGGGCTGGCATTTAGCTGGGCAGAATGCAAAGCTCTGAACAGAAGCCAAGCCAAGCTTGCTGGCTCCAAGCCTTGAGAAATGACTATGGGATCCCCTCCATCCTGTGGTGGGGAGTTGAAGGTCTGAAGCCTTCTGGGAGCTTAACTCCTGCCTGGCCAGGAGGACAACCCTTTTGAGAATAGTGCTGTCCAAGCTGGCTTCCTATTAGCCCAGCACCCAGGCAAGAACTGCCACATTCAGGGTTTCATGGGTGGCTTGAACACCTCTCCTGAGGGCTTGTGCCACTTCCCTAGAATCAGCCAGAACAGGAGCAGGGATAGGGCAGTTCTGATTTCTTTGTGGCATCCCAGTTGGGCTAGCCAAAGATCAGGCATGCAGGTCAGGGGCTGCAGTCCAGGAACCACTGCTCAGAGTGGACCCCTGTCCCTGACAGTCAGCACCTACCTTTTGGTGAGGGATCACTGGCAGTGGGGAATGGACCGGGGGTGCAGATGTGGAGATGGAAATGGGACGCTTTGACCTAGAGAAACCAAAAACAGGACTGAGTGAGGAAGTCTCCCCAAGGTCAGGAACTCCTGCCTGAGCTTGCTGTCAAGAAAAGACAGAGGACATGGGCTGTGTCTCCCAAGCAGATCCTGGGCCTGACCAGGATGGAGAAATCATGGCTCTTGGGCACTTTGGTTGTCACCTAAGGGTCCTGCTATGTCCCTCAGAGGCTGCCTGGGCAAAGGGAAAGCAAGAGGACCCTGGCTTCTAGACCTAACATGCTGGCAGCACCACTCACCCTCCCTGAGCTTCATTTGAGGCTCATCTGTACAGTGAGGCTGGAACATCTGCTTCTAGGTGCTTGACAATGACTTGGGCCTGGTCCTGCCTCTGATCCAGGACTGTCCTTACCTTTCTGCAGAGTTCTATAGCACAGGGGTAAGCCCACGCAACTACTATGAGACAACCTGTCCTTTGGCCCCCTAAAACCCACCCCCGAGCCCCCACCCCCTGCTCTGGAGAGCTCCCACCTACTTCTGCAGGGTGAGGCTCAGGTTGTAGCTGGCAGACTTGATCTTGTTCTGAGCCTCCAGGTGGGTCATGGTGTCTGTGTTGACGCCGTCAATGGCCATCACGAGGTCACCCTGGCTCATCTGGGACTCAGCCGCTTTGCTGCCTGGAGTGATCTGATTGGACAGCAGAGGTGGAGTAAGTATAAGGAGGTGGTCCTGAGGACCAAACAGTCCTTAGGGAAGAGTCACAGGCAAGCATCCAAAGAGGCCATCATTTTGTCCTTCATTCACTATGGCCAGTATCAGCTGCTCACCAAACCTGGTTCCTCTTCCTGGTACATGGCAACCACATTTCCTGGCACTTTGTATCTGACTGCAGCTGTGGGACTAGCTCTGTGGAATGAGGGTGGGAGCAATGCATGCCACTTCCAGGTCTGCCCCTAGCAATTCTCGCTGTGATCCTGCGCTCTCTGCTTGTTGGCTGACTGGATGCAGATCAGGAAAAGGAAGATAGCTAAGCTGCTAACTGGAAGGGACCTGGATCCTGAGTCACAGCTTAGAGGAGAGTAATTAAGAAGAACTGTTTTTGTGGTGCCTGTGGCTTAAAGGAATAGGGTGCGGCCCCATATACTGGAGGTGGAGGGTTCAAACCTGGCCCTGGCCAAGAAAGTGCAAAAGAAAGAATTGTTTTGGACATTGCATGAATAAGAACTTTTCATTGTGTTTAGTCATGAAGATTTGGGGACTATTTGTAACACTGGTTATCCTACTATAACACCTACACCCTGCAAACCCTTGGAGGTAAGGGAGACACAGGAGCTAAAACCCTGCAAACCCATGGAGGTAAGGGAGACACAGGAGGTAAGACCCTGCAGACCCATGGAGGTAAAGGAGACACAGGAGGTAAGACCCTGCAGACCCATGGAGGTAAAGAAGACACAGGAGCTAAGACCCTGCAAACCCATGGAGGTAAAGGAGACACAGAAGCTAAGACTCTGCTAATTGTAGGCCAGTGGGCAGGAAAAATGCACCCACCCAAAAGCACCCTAGTGCCAGGTGATTCATGCTACCATGGCAGGTGTACAGAGGCCTGAGGGAGCTGACAACCCTGCCTGGATGAGCAAAGTCAGCTGGGAAGTGGGGCAGTGCTTAGGACTGAGTAGCCAGCTTCATACCTCCAAAAGAGAAAGTGCAGATATGGGGGCCAGCTTCCAAATCTTGCACCCTGTTGACATCACAGATGTTGGAGTCTGAAGTCCCCATTTCCACAGTGATTATACAGAATTCCATTGAGACGCCACCCTGGGAACTTCCTATGAAATCTCAGGAAGGTCACACCCCTGGGACATTATTTAGGAAGCAACTCCCATTGCTATCATTCACGCCAAATTCTGCATGCCTGGCTTCCAGTAATAGCCCTGCCCACAGTGATATCATATGAGATGCAAAATTCCAAAGGGCCTAGTGACATCATCTTAAAATGGCTTGATGGCCTCCACTAGTGACATTAGCAGCCCCACCTCTAGAGATGCCTCTTGGAGTGTTGTGGAGATTCCTACGCTACCCTCTCTGACATTGCATGGAATGCCTAGCCCGGCTGATAAACCTAGAGCTATCTTATGACCTGACCTCACCACATCATGGTGGAGCCCCCACCCATGACATCACGAGGAATGCTATGCAGGCTCCCAGGCTCCACCCCCACGGACATCACAGGAAAGAGGAGGCTGTGGAGCAGCCCCACACACTGTGGCTGGAGAGTGTCCCTTGGCTTTACTGCTCCAACATGGATGTGCCCAGAGAAGCCAGTGCTTCTGGCTTCTCTGGGCACATCCCAGTCATCATTCTGGCTATGACCCAGGGACCAGGCCAGCTTCTAATGCTGGCAGAAGCCAGATTTTGGCCAAGGCCTGAGAGCTATCCTAGAAGGAGCCTAGAAAGGACCTGGGGACAGTCCCTTGCCCCAGGTGCCAAGCCTGGGTGGGCCCGTGGCCAGGTCCTGGACTTACAGACATGGACAGAAGCCTTCTGCCAAGCCCCTCAGAGGGAAACCCCCTTTCAAACCAGGATACCCTATAGTCACCAGTCTCCAGGTTATTCCCAGATGGGCTCTATTGGGGGAGGGGCGGCAGGAACTAAATTGTTTCTGTGTGACTGTACTACCAGTCACAGCAATAGTGCCCTGTAATACGTGGGTGACCAACAGCAAGTCAGGAGAGCCCTCTCCAATTGCCATCAACCTAATGTTTCAGCCTAGGGGCTGTGGTACCCTCTTAAGTGCTGAATACCTTGAGCTCAGGGCACCTCTCCTCCAGCCCCTGAATTTTCTGAGATGAGGTGAGAAAAATGCCTGAATTGTCAGGAAGCTACAATGTGTGGCTTGCAAAGTCCAGCCTTCTCTCCCAGTTCTATAGGGGGATCTTAGAGCTACTTGGGATTTCTCAAAATACACATATCCCTTATCCCCAAACTCATTGCCATAGGGACCTCTACTGATGACAGGAGTGTTTTGCTGTCTTTGAGTGTAGAGGTTGAACAAAGGGTAAGAAACAACAACACTAAAGGAAAACAACACTTTTCAAGGCTGAGAGGCCCCCCTGAGGGCTAGCCCTCTGGCTTCCTATACTGGCCCCAACATTTTACTACAGACATTTTCAAACAGGAAAAGTTGGACGAATTCTAAAGTGAATACCCAAATACCCACCACATGGTTGTATCATAGTATCTCACTCATCCTGCATTATCACATGCCGGTTCCCCTGTGTGCCCATCGATCTATCTCATTTTGAAGGTATTTCTTTTCGTTTTCTTTCTTTCTTTCTTTCTTTTTTTTAATTGAGATAGAGTCTTACTTTGTCATGCTCGATAGAATGCCATGGCGTCATAGCTCACAGCAACCTCAAACTGTTGGGCTCAAGCGATTCTCTTGCCTCAGGCTTCTGAGTAGCTGGGACTACAGGCTCCCGCCACAACGCCACAACGCCTGGCTATTTTTGTTTGTTTGTTTGTTTGTTTAGCTGGCCCAGACGGGATCGATAAATCCGGAGCACGTGGCTGGCACCTTAACCAGTGAGTTACGGGCGCCCAGCCTTTTGAAGGTATTTCAAAGAAAGCTGGAGAACCTAGTGTGCTCGCTGTCAGGGTGAATTTTATAACAAATGCCTGTACTGTCCTAGTGACTGCCCCACAGGGCTACCCCATGGCAAAACAAGCCCACACCAAGATACCCCACTATATGGCTTCCTGTAGCGGGGCACCCCCAGAGAATTCTACCCATCTGCGAAGAAGAGGTTGTCACCCTGCCCCCACCGAGCTGGGTAGGCTGCTGCAGAAGGCTGGAGCCTTTGGCCACAGAGGAGACACTGCCAGGAAGGATAGGAGTTGTGCCCGGAAGATCATGATGACAGGGTGAGCAAGGGCACCAAAATGATGGCCAGGAGAGTCAGGAACCATATCAGTGAGGGCTTGCTATGGGGCCATCTGAATGACCCCCACTTTGGAGCTGCCTCAGGGACACGTTTTAGTTGTGGGCCAGGTCGCACCAATCCTTATCACTGGGTCTCTGGTCCCTGTCATCCTCAGGTGTGAGCTAGGGTGATACTTGTTCCTGGGGGATAGCTCAGCCTCCCAGTACCTGGTCAGTGGCCAAACCTTCCAGAAGGGAGCTGCCAAGCTCCTGCCTGCCCCTGTCACCTCCCCTGCAGCTGTGTCTGCTCTTCAGAGTTCAGCTGGCCTGGCCTTAGGCTGTCCTGAGCCGTGCCTGACACCCCTCAGGGTGGGGGCTGGGGGTGCTGATATCCTCTTATAGGGATGAGGGCAGAGACCCTAAGGATGACCAAGGGCCATCAGATGTCCTCCCTCCACTGCAGGAGCAGTCTGCCTGGGCTGGGGCAGGGGTCAGGATCGGTACCCTCAGATCCCAGCCCAGAGCCCAGGGCTCATGAAAAGTGCAGTCCAGACACGATGCCTCCATGTCCCTGATAGCATCAGACAGACTCTATTCTCCTCTCTCTGTTTGCTATGTCCCAAAAAGGACCCAAAGCATCCAAATCCTTGGAAGTGTTTTGTCTTGTCTTGTCTTTTCTTTTCTTTTTTTCTTTTTTTGAGACAGAGCCT
>NW_003852670.1:188343-198392 GCF_000181295.1 Otolemur garnettii | reverse complement strand
CTGACCCTTTCTTTTTTTTCTTTTTTTCCTCTTTTTGAGACAGAGTCTCACTCAGTCGCCCTCAGGTTGAGTACCGTGGTGTCAGTAGCTCACAGCCACCTCAAACTCTTGGGCTGAAGTGATCCTCTGGCCTCAGCCTCCTGAGTAGCTGGGACTACAGGTGCCTGCCACAATGTCCAGATACTTTTACAGTTGGGGTTTCACTCTTGCTCAGGCTGATATCCAACTCCTGAGCTCAAGCAATCCACCTGCTTTGGCTTCTCAGAGTGCTAGGAGCGACTTCACCTGGCCTTAAATATCTCTTTTGAATGAGTGTTGCGTTCCTTCTTCACTCTTTGGTCTTGTCCAGCTAAATGGTCCCCTTTCAATTGGGAACACAATGCTGGACAGAGCCTGGAGTAGCCTCACAGGCTGCTAAGCTCCTGTCTCCAAAATGCCTGAGATAGGCTCCAGGATTTTGGAAGCTGAAATTGGCCACCTGACCCCCCAGGAGCCTTTCTGCCTTGGTGGGCCATGGTCTTAGGGGGCCCCAGAGAGAGCTGGTGTCAGAGTCACCTATGAGTGCTCAGCAGGGAGCAAAGGAGGAGTGTAGACTTTGACATGAGCCGGACCCCAGGTCACAGTGCCAGCCTCTGAGCTTTCTAGTCTCAAAAGAGCCACAATGCCTTTCTCTTGGGATTATGGGAATAAACTATTAAATGGGGTATTATGTAAGAAGGGTGTGGGGCTGAGAAAGTTTCAGGCAAGCTCCAAACCAAGGAAGTGCAAGAGTTACCCTCAGACAGTGCCAGAGGGACTGAGACTGGCAGGTCACATCCCCAGGCTCCACAGGAAATAAGATCCGCAGCTGGCAGAGGATGGAGGGTGAGGGCCAGCCCTGACCAACCAGTTCTGAGCCAGACTGCTGTCCCTAGAGGGGCCTGAGTGTCAGGGGGAGGGAAGCAAAGTTCTGCCCAGGGTCCCAGGGAAATAAGGTGCCAGTGGGGGCTCCAGGGGCAGCCATGCCCTCAGCTCTTATTTCCCCAGTTGACTGGCAGCAGGGAGTGTAGCTCTGTAGAAGTCTCTATCACTCCTGGTCCTCCAAACCAGACAGACCTCTGCCTCCCCACCCTTCTAGATCTGCCAGTATAGCTGTGGAGGTGGGTGCTAAGGGCAGATGGCCGATGCTCAGGCTGGGGGCAGCTTCAGCAGCTCCTTCTCCCAACCCTCCTAGGCCGACACCCCAGGGGAGCCCCAAGTGCATTTTAGCATCACATGATTAAATTACTGTCTTGCCAGGCTTGCTCCCTTCCCATCTGGCCTCCCCTGAGGCCTTGTCCCATCTCTCACCCTCTCACTAGAATCTTCTGTCCCCCCCTGGCCAATTAATAAGCTAAAGGCCTCTTCCTGACGGTGGCTGCAACTGGCTTCTGCTGTGTTTCTCTCCTTTCTTTGCCTCCAGACCTTTCTGAGAAGTGACCCGTAGGTCCTGCCCCTACCATCTCCCCAGTCCTCACATGCATCTATCTGCCTTTGGTCCCCGTCACTCCACACATACCAACAACATCCCTGTGTCCAAAGCCAGGGGTCACGGCCTCCTCTTCAGCTGGTCATACTCCCCTCGCCCTCTGAGTCTCTACTGCCTTCCTCCTCTGTCTAGGACCACAGTCTTAGCTGTGTCCTGAGAGTGGCCAGTGAAACGCCCTCACTGATGCTGCCTTTCAGGGAGCTCGAGCAAGGCCCACTTCATGCCCCCCAGGATAATTCCTGGGTAGAGATGTTGCCTGGCTCCAAAGGGGCAGAGAAGCTGTTTGGGAGTAGAAAGGCTTAGGGAGTGGGATGGGGGACCTTTGTGGTCAGGGGCAACCCCCAGATGAGAGTGCCCATATCGAGGGGGAAGGAGACTCAAGGAATTGGGGGCCCATCTCCCAGGCTGCCCCACAGTGCCTTCAGCCCAGGCAGCTGGGGCTGCCATTGTAGCTGCCTTTGCCTTGTATCCTGGCCCAGAGGCCTCTGAGGGTCCAGGTAATTCCTGAGGACCCAGCCAGCCTCAAGTCTACTCCCATCAGAGCCCTCATAGGGTCACAGACAGCTCTGGCAGCAGGGAGGGCCTGGCCTGGGGGACCTCTAGTAATGCATTTCCCAGCTGTGAGTCCCTGCCTGCTATCTTCCTCTGCTGACAGATGGATGCTGGGGGGAGACCCGGCCCGGCACCACGGAGCCCTTGGAGGCTCTCCTGACCTTCAGTGGGGCTATAAACAGCAGCACAGCCTGTCAGCACCGCTAAGCGCTGCCCAAAACCCAGCACTTTGTGCTCCAGCAGCCTTGAAATTCCAGGAATTGCCAGCACAGCTACCCCAGAATAGTCTATGCCTGCCCCCCTCCACCCCGCCCCTGAGACCCTCTGTCCCCACTGTAACTGGGAGAGTCTGATAAATACTGGAACCAGAACCAGCAGGGGGGAAGTGGTAGGTTTGGTGAGGGGGGAGGGTGGGTGGCCCCCAGCAGAGAGGAGAGGCAGGCTGGGCCCAGGCTCAGTCACATCACTCCCCCTACCTCACAACCAGCCCCGTGAAGGGCAGGGGAATTGCACCCCCACAGGTGCCTGTCAGCACTCTGACGCATGCAGACCACCCCCATTTTAAGAGTGAGAGAACTAAGGCTGAGCAGGTAAACTGACTTGGCTAAGGTGATGCAGCTGAAAGTAACAGAACCAAACAAAAGTACCTGCCTCTTCCATAAAGGAGGTGGGGCCTGGGCTGTTGAAGCTGCTCCCACCCTCTCCACTTCCTGGAGAACTAGCAGGGTGGGGGAGGTGGGATGAGAGAGCAGCTCATGTTGCAGGCCCAGCCACACCTGTCCAGGATAAATAAAGGCCCTTCCCCTCCACCCTTTGCTCCCAGTCTCCCTCCTGAGCCCCCTTGTATGTGTGCCCTCCAGTTGAGACCCACTGAAGGGAGAATTTGTGGGGCTACCACAAATTTGAAGGGTTGATGCCATGAGCCATGGGAGGGTTGGGCGGGGTACAGGAGCCACACATCTGGCAGGTGGCCAGCCCCTGAAAGGGGACAGGTCCCACTCAGTGCCTTTTCCCTAGTGCTGAGTCAGAGGGGTGAGAGGGACACAGGAGTTCCACCCATGGCCACTTCTGTTCAACACGAGCAAACGTGAGCATTGGGCTGCTGGGCTCAGTGGGCCGATGGTCTCCGCCCCTTCTCAGACTTGCAGTGATTGCAGCCAGGGCAGCAGGACCCTGCTGAGAAGGAGCAAGCTCTGCTTCTGCTAGTCCCTCATCACAGTACCTCTGCCTCTGGTGCCCTGTAGGACACAGACTCAGGCAGGAGGCTTGGTTCCAGGTGGTAAGCAGGAAGGGACTAAGGTAGAAGTGGGGGTCCTCCAGGAAGCTGTGGTTCCACACCCCCCTGAGAGGGATGTCCCTGGTGTGGGACATCTTTAGGAAATACCACAGCCCTGAAAATGCCTGTTATCCCTGTCTATCCATAAGGCCTGCCTGGACAGCAATACCCAAGCCTGGGATGTCCGAGTCCAAGGTGTTAGTGGCTCCAGCAGAGAAATTCATCAAGGGGCTCCAAGTCCTAGGGAGGGCTCCAGCACTCAGCCCAGCCTGCTTAGGTGATTTGGGGCGCGTCCCTGAGAGAAGCCTAGAGGCACTCACGCCCATCCCCCAGTGCCTTGCCTGAGCTTCAGGTTCTATTTTTAAAAGTCCCCCCTAGTCATTGGATCCAGTACATCCCAACACACCCCGTCCCACAGTAAGGACATTCCTTCTGCTATCTAGCTTAAGGCCTCTGTGCTGCCATTTAAGCCCCTGGCTGGCTTGGGCCAGATGGCACATAGGCCCTGAGTGAGGTCACTGGCTATCCTGAGTGCCACTGAGCCCGGTGGCTAATTTGCACCCACACAGATGGGGCAAAGAGCACCAGAGGGGCTCAAGGACAGTAGGGCTGGAGAAGAGGTGGGCTCAATCCCAAGTACAGGAGGCCATGGGCCTGTGAGAATGAAGGTAGAGGCCCCAGCTTGTACAGGCAGGAGACCTGCAGGTGCAGGATTGGGGAGTGCAGGGTAAGCAGTATCCAGTGGAGTTCAAACACCCACATGTCACCATCACCAAGCAAGGTGTGCAAGTCTAGGAGTGTTCTTTTAGTATGGGACCTTGTGCTCTCTAGAGGGGTGGAGACATACCTCCAGCTGAAGAGTGGAGAGCCAGACCAGCACCAGCCTGGAGGAATATGGCCCCTATAGCTGTTACAAGGCTCCCAAGGCATCCCTTGGTTAGGCATTCACTTCTTGGGGTTTCCCAAAATATGAATGGAACCCCAAGCTCCAAAGCCAGGACTGTTCCTTCATTGAGGGCATTGGCCCCTAACCCTCTGCCCAGGTTCCCTGGCCCCTCTGCCAAGCACCTTCCAGGCCAGGCCTGGCCATCCACCTCACTGCCTCCCGCAACAATCACCCTTCTGGCCCCAGGCCCACAGCCAGTCTCTGCTGCCCTGGGGAAGAAACTGTCTCCTTATTCTTTTGGTGGGTAGTAACCTGATACCACTGCACACTTACCACCCTCTAGTTACAGCTTGGGGGCCTCACCCTACCCCCTTGTGCCCAGAGTAGCACTGCCAGGGCCCAGCAGCCAGGTGGGGGTTGCCTTTGCCCCTTGGGTGTCCCGTAGTCCATCCTGAACCTCGGAGTCCTCAGCCCCAGTTTGCCAGTGACTGCAGGGGGGGTTTCCTTTTTTGACAAATACTGACTGAGTGCCTACTATGGTCTAGGACAGTGGTTCTCAACCTTCTTAACTGCCGTGTTGTTACAAATCGAACAAAGGGGTCGCAACCCACAGGGTGAGAACCACTGGTCTAGGAGGGGCTAGGGCCACAGAGGTGGTTCGAACAGTCTCTTCTCCTAGAGAGCTCCCTCCTGAGCATGTCTAACTTCCTGCCTCTCTGGGCATGGCCATCTCCAGCTGCTTGTGGAGCCCAGTCAGGCAGTGCTGTTTCCCAATTACAGACACTGCAGGACAGAGGGCCGTGTCCCTAGGCACGTGTGGGAGGAATAAGACATGAGACAGACAGGCTGGCAAAGCAAGCTATGGGGAATTAGAAGGAGCTTGGGCAGGGAGGAAGGCCCAGACTCGTGAGCCAGACAGTGTGAAGTTGCTCAGCAGTGGGAGGAGGTCTGGGCTGGAGTGAGTGCTGCCACGACAGCAGAGCAGCCAGGTGTCATCCATTCACCTGCCTGTCACCTGCCCTCTCCATGCTGGGAATTTTCTCTTCCCAAAGCAGCTTCCCACTTCTGGGGAGATGCTCCAGGCTTGGGGGCACCCTGAGCCCACCCTACCAGGGAGGGATTTACAAAGATGCTATACTCTCTGTCCAGCTGCCTGTCTGCCCACACTGGAAACATTTCTTTCCCTGCTCAAAACACGGGCCACCTGCCCGTGATGTCTGGCACTTATAACAGGCCAGCTAGCTCAGGTGGGCAAGCAGCTGAGGCTGAGACCAAGGGACCAGCCTAGCCCTGGCACCCATACTGAGGATGAGGCATGTTCTGCTTTCTGAGAGCCTCAGAGAAGACAGACAGACAGACGGACACACATGTCCTCTTCTGAGCGTGCCCCGCCCCTTCAGGTGCCAGGCTGTGGGGCAGTGTGCACTCACCCGGGAGATAGTGAGGGGCATGTTGAAGTCCTTGCCCCCCTGCAGACGAAAGCCCCAGGGCCCAGGCCCAGTCAGGGTCACACTGTAAGACATACTGGTGCTGACAGCGGCCGCCTCTGCGGACAAAGGGTAGAAAGAGCCGAGTGAGAGGGCACTCACACACCCCGTCACCCCAGCCCACACCTCTGCCCCTTCCCCAGACCCCCAGCCTTGCCTGCTCAGTCCCTTGCTGCCCGGCCAGGCTGTGTGGAGCTCCTGAGAGGCTCCTAAGAATAGCTGGGAGCGAATGCCATCGACACTGATATCTGCCCTCGGCTGCGCCCATAAATGGACTGTAACCCTACACTGTCCCCGCCCGCCCCGCAGCCTCCCAGCCGTCCACTGTGACTCACATGGCTAATATAGCCCCTGGGGAGGAGTGTCCAGCACCCAGCACCCCTTAAGGGTAGGCAGGGGGGACTGGGCAGGTTGGTGATAATGCTGTGGTCCCCTCTGCCCTCTGAAGAGCCCAGATACTCGCTCCTCTGCTCAGTAGTACCCATCACCTTGCCCAGAAGATGGTGCACTGAGCCACCCGGGCAGGGGCTTTTCTGCCCTGTGCTCCCTGATGAGAACTCAGAGGTTGTGCCTTATCCATGTGAGACCCTGAAGGTGCCTAGGATTGAGCTGAGCCTATAGCTGTTCTGAAAAAGTCTTCAGTTTCGGAGACCTGTGGCCCAGAGTTTTGGGGCTGTAAAAATGATCATATAATAGCAATAGCTCTGGGTACGGCCAAGTTCAGCGTGGACCCTTTTATGCCATTATCCCTTTGAATTCTGAGAGGCTGCCGTCTTGGCCTGCCGGAGACAACTCAGGGAGGTTAACTGACTTTCCCAAGGTCACATGGGGGGTGGACCAGTCTCTTTCCTATGGAACTCATGCCAGATAATGGGATCCCAGGAGGCTGCCGATACCACCCAATGCTGTGGCCCCAGGGGACTAGGCCCTTGACTACACCCTTGGCACAGGGTCTGAAGACAGGTCTGGGACAGGTCCATTGCTACCTCCCCCACCTCCTGGAGGCCCAGCCAGTTATTCCTGGCTTTCCTGTCTCATTTGTGCCCTGGAAAACTTGACAGCAGCATGGAAAGCTCCAGCTGCCAGTGCTGCACGCCAGGCCCCTGTGCCCTTTGCGCAGGAATGGCAGGGGCAGGGAGGAGAGGAGGAGATGCCATTTACTCAGCTGCTAGGATATGGGGCCAGAAGGGGCAGGGAGAGAAAGAGTGTGTGGCATGTTCAACCCATACCCCAGAGACAAGCATGTTCTGGGTAGGAGCCCCAGCCCCTCAGGACTCCTGCTAGTGTGGTCTTTGGATCAAGCCATTTCCCAAGAAAGACCTCAGACCCTGTGTGGTCCAGAAATAGATCAAGGCCCACCCTGGTTCCCTGGCTAGGGAAACTGAGGCTCAGGGAAAGCAATTGGGTTGGCTGCTTGCTGGCCCCTGAGGAGTCAGTGCAGGCCTGTGAGTAATTTTTCAGCTACCAGCTCTACAGCCTCATAACCAGGTCCTGGTATATACAAGGTGTGTGGCAGGAGAGCCCAAATTATGGTGTTCTTTGGTAACTCGCCCAAGGTCACAAAAATATCAAGTGGAAGCAGGCAGGGAGCAACCTGTGTTCTCTCAGTTCACCACCTCCTCTGTCCTATGTCATGCAGCCCAGCCTGTCCTAGTTTAGGAAGTCAGCAGCTCAGGACAAGCACCCATGTCCCTCCCCCAAACCATTCCCTGACTCCCCCTGCAAGGCCCCTGCCATCTATTCCTAGCACTAGCCTTATCCCCTGTCTTAGGGTGCCTGTCCCACTGGGCTGGGGAATACCTAGCAGTAGGGCATGACTGAGTAGGTAGAGTGAGCTGGAGGAGGTCGTACCTGGAGCTGCAGGCTCTTTCTCTGGACTCTGGCCCCTGGCCCCTGTCTAATGCTCGCCTCTGGGGAAGGGGAGCAGGGCAGGAAGATGCTCTTAAAGGGGATGGCTGGCCTCCCTCCATCTACCTCCCATAGGAGAACAAGGCCAGTCAGAGAGCAGCTGGTACCCACAGCTGGGCGTGGCTCAGCTGCTCATTGGGAAGTGGGGGTGAAGGCCAGCCTGGCCTTTGTCCCTCCTCTGTGTACCCTCTGCAGTCTGAGGTGGGTTTTCAGAGTGAGAGTCCCAAGGCAGGGGACAGGGAAAAGGGAGGAAGCAAAGCTGCTGGAAGCATTGAAGACCAGGTCCCGGTTCTCTCTCCCATCGCAGCACCAACAGGAAGGGGCCGTGTTTGTCCAAGGAGACCTTTTCTGTTTTTTATTTTCCTATGCCCTGTCAGAGCCACACAGTCCTAGGATCAACTTCAACCATGAATTTGAAACAAATTACAGATGCATGTGCGGGGTGTGCATACAAATAGGTGCCTATGGGAGTGTGTGTCTACAAATGGCTACAGGACCAGTAGTGTGGGCTGCAGTGGGGACATATGCTGAGGGAAGAAGCCCAAGGTGGGGGTTTCCAGTGCACAAAGTGAGGTCTGTGCTCAGCTTCGACTGCTGGCAGTGAGAGACACAGGACTGGCCTTCCTGTGCTAGTGACATGCCCAGCCTGGGCACAGAGGCTGGCCAAGATGCATCATTTATAAATAGCTGGTGTGTCCCCCGGAGCCATCACCATTGTCATTGCCTGGACAATTGCAGCACACAGTATTTGAAGAGGGGCAGATGACTCCTGGAAGAGGGAGAGCCTGGGCACACACCCTGTGGGCTGAACCTGGGGTGCAGCTGCTGAGCTGGGAAGTGGGTGCAGAGCACTTAGCCAGCTAGGAGAGGACTTGGGAGCGGGGCCATGAGTCCGGCACAGCACAGGTGACAGGGCCATTTCCAAGGTCTGCAGACTTACAGGGTAATCCTGGGTCTGCATGTATGAGAGGGCTGGACATGTCCCAGAAGAAAGGAGGAACCAATGGGCATCCTACATCCTGGGATCCAGGCTGGGGAGCAGCCCCTTGGTCTGCAAACAAACAGCACATGTCTGGTTAGCCCAAGGAACACCCCACTGGGAGCAGCCTCCTGATGACCCGCCACACCCTGGGTCACCAAGAGGTGATCTGGGATGGGCTTTTCCAGAGAGCACATCTTGGAGTAGGAGGCAGCAATATCCAACGCTGCCTGCAAAGTGTCCCCTGGGATGGTTCTCAGGCTTTTGGACTCTTGGGGTCTGGACTGAGTTCACTCTTATCCTACCATCCAATCTTCTGGCTTCTCTGCTGCTCTTAAATGAGTCATTCCTTGCCTGTGTCAGGGCATAAGCTTCCTCTGGTCTTCACCCTGCAAAGCTGATTCAACCCTTCCCAGGGCTCCCTGTCCCAGGTCAGGTCTGGAAACCCCTCAGGCCAGTTCCTAATTGGGACTGCTCCTACCACTTTCTGCCTTCTTCCCTTCTGCTATGTCTCCCACTGCCAGTCCCCAGGGTCACAGAGACATACCATGTTGGGACATGCTGAGCTCCCTCCCCTGTGCCCCCTGTACTCCCACAGGCTGTTCCTTGGCTTGAAGGACTCAATGTTCCACCGCCCCACCCCCACTTCCACTGCCCCTTCACCTCCACCTCCCCTGGGGAGCCTTGGGACTTGCCTCTGTCTTCAGGACCCTGTGTGCTTATCCCCCACTCCACGGCAGTGCTTATCACAGGTGTTTGCTGACTGTTGATGGCTGGCCCTCCCTGCTCATGCCCTGCCTCAGCCCAACACCCTTCCAGGACCAGCACTTTGCCTTTCATCATTGCCTGGCCAGCCTAGAGGTCATTGCCAGGCCTTTGTCCTGGACTTAGTGACCGTGCATAGTGCCGAGGCTCCAGGACAGAGAGCAGTGCCCCCTGGGAGAATACTGGGAGAGGCAAAATCTCCCCAGCTTCAGGTAATAACCCAGAGTCCCCCTCTCTTGAGCACACAAGGACATAGCACTAGGGAAGGAAGGCAGGAATGTGCCTTTAGTCTCAGGCTGACTGGGGAAGCCTGAGATAGCCCAGGAGCTGACCTAGGATGTTATGTGGGTGTGAGAGGAGGAGTAGGATGAGAAGCTATCAGCTGAGGGGAAAGGCTGCCTGGGGGCCTGCGCATATGGCATTTCCAGTGTTCCAGAATATGGCCTTCTCTAATCGCCATCAACATTCCGTTCCATAGGCACTTGGGCTGACAGCTGGCCTTCTTTTAATAGCCACAAGTACTCTGGGTGACATCCTGATCTCAGGGCATTCATGGTGAGCACATACACAGCTTGTAGACCCCTCCATCCTAGGAATATCCAACTTCAAAATCACACAGAGAGGTACATAACACCCACACTCAGTCATTCATAGCTTAGAGCAGACACACTGGGGCTCAGTCACATGCT
>NW_003852670.1:184772-188103 GCF_000181295.1 Otolemur garnettii | reverse complement strand
GCCACAACGCCCGGCTATTTTTTGGTTGCGGCCGTCATTGTTGTTTGGCAGGCCCGGGCTGGATTCAAACCTGCCAGCTCAGGTGTATGTGGCTGGCACCTCAGCCGCTTGAGCCATAGGCATCAAGTCACACGTACAAGAGTTATGCTCCACTGGCTGTAGATCATACTTCCCCTAGGGACACACACACACATGCTGTCCATTTGTCATAGTACAACATTGCCAACAGCACCACATGCATGCATAGTCAGAGTCACACAATCACACACAGACATACCCAAGAGCAGTCACAGATCATACCCAGGTCCTGCATCTTGGAGCCACAGAGCTCCCCAGGTGGGCAAGGGGAGGAGAAGGGGCGATTCCCAGAGGATACTAGGAATAACCCCTCCTTTCCTGGCTACTCCCGGGGCTACTTGCCTTATTCCCCACCCCTTTACAGATTGGTAGGCCCTGGGCCCAATCACCTTCCCTGAAGTCTTGGTTTCTGGTCCCTGAGGCCTGAGAGGGCCCTTGGCTTCCATGTCCTCCAGGCCCTGACTGTAGGGGCACTGCCCACTCACTTGCAAGGCGGCCCCCCATGTAGCTGCTGCCTCCATGTCTGTCCAGCCCTAGAGGAGGTGAAGAGTACTCGTGAAGTGAGGAAACAGCCCCCAGCTTTGCTCCTGCCCCTCCCCCCGGACATGAAGACTCTATCCTCCCCATAGATAGTTCATCCCGGGAGGCATGACATCATTTGCACGGAAGCCCTGCTAATTGTGCATGACTGTGCCAGGGTGTGTGTGTGTGTGCACTCATGTGCCTGCCCACACACCTGCACATACACAGTCCTGAGCATGAGGATGTTTATATTTCTCAGTAGATAGGTGGTCTTCATGAGGGTTGAGGCCTTCGTTAACAAATTAGATTTAATCCTCATCGTTCACTACAGAGGTTCAGGTGAGGGGACCCCTGAAAGCTCCTGCCTCAGCCCCTCAACTGGGGATATCCCATGGGGGATAATGGGGAAGATCACTGGCAATCTGTCAGCAGCTGCTCTTGGTGAGGCCCACAGAGGGTGAGTGGGCAGAATAATGGAGGAACCCAAGTGTGGCTGCAGACATGTGCCCATGGTGCAAGGAGCTTTCTTGAGACTATCTATGGGCAGTAGCAGGCCCAGGGAGGGCTGCCAGGTTGGGGGGGGGTCCCAGGGCTAATAGCAACTGTGTGGTCAGCACCGATCCGTGGATACACACAATGACCCCTGGCCAGAGTTAGATGTAGAGACAAATGTTTTCCCTTTCAGAGAAGGACATGAAGGCTCAGAGAGGGTGAGGGACTTGCCCAAGCTCACACAGTGAGGATGCTGTAAGCTGAGGTTAAAGCCAGGTCTCCCACTTCCAGGGACAGCCCTCTTTACACTGTGTCCAGTGGGCTCTTTAAGGATCCCAGGATGAGGGGACTGAATGCTGAGAACAGGGGCCCTGAGCTATTAATAACTTTTGCCTGTGTCTCTTGAGAGCCATCTACAGCCAGAAACGCTAATCTTTTCAGGCTGTGGCTATAAGGATAATGTCTGCATGGAAATGAGATGGCCTGGAGCTAGAAGCCCCAGTCCTGCCCTCTCCTGCCCTACCCCCTGCTCTGTCTGGTCCCAGTGACACCTCCTGTTGGGGAAGAGGATATGGGCTCTTCCTGCTGTCATCCCACTGTCCTGTGGATCCCCAAGTTGTAGAGGCAGTCTGCCAGGGCCCATGCCTCTTATCCCCAATTCTGGGGGTTAGCTGAGGAAGGCATGGTCAGGGGTGAGCCTGTGAGGGCCCAGAATTCTTACCACCTCACTCTCAGAGCCCAGCGACTCCTGGCGCCTGCGTCCAGAGATCCAACTGAGGTCCGAGGCCTGGCTGCTCAGGGTGGAGTGGTGGGTGAAGCGGTAGCTGGGATAAGGGCGACTGTGTTGGCGTGACACACCCAGTAGCAACCCTAGGCAGGGGAGGTGCTGGGCGATAGCTACCCTGCAAAGTCCACACATCAGGTTAGGTAGGGTGACAGCCATAGAAGGTGGGAACAGATGGACAGACAGAGATGAGGCTCATGTGGGAGATAGAGCTCCTGGGGAAGAAGGGAGTTTTCAGACTAGGGTTATAAGGACATGGAAAGACAGTGGGAGCTGAGGGAAGTGATAAGGCTGGAGATGCTGGGCACTAGGAGTAGAGGGACAGACTGCGTAATGGGTTTAGCCAGGTGGATGCCAGCTCTAGCCCTCAAAGTGGCTGGCCCAAGCCGTATCTCTGGAAATGGAGACCAGGGACGCTCCTGAGCAGCTTCAGTGTGGGCTAGCTTTCTGGAGGGTGGTGAGTGACTGACACCACCAGGCAAAAGAAAGAACTGAGAGGTGGCCTTGCTGGATTGTCATCAGCAGAGTGAGCACTGGCCCAGAACCACCTGAGGGCTCCACCAGGGCCCTTGAGGCACAGCCAAATGTTCCCTGCTGCCATCTCTCCAGGATTTCATTGCCATCTGGTGGACTTGACTTTATAGGGTCAGTGCTGCTAATCAGCCATCCTGGCTGCCCCATACCCTGGCTCCAAATAGCCCACAGTTAGGATGGACATTGCCCAGGGAGCCTGATGTCTCTCCAGGCTGAGCCACCTGGAAACTCCAGACCCTACCTAGTGTCGCTGGCTGCTCCCAGCGACTACCCCTCACCACACGTGCAAGAGATAAATAGGAAGGATGGCAACCCCCCCCCCCCACCCAAGGAGGTGTGGCCCTGGAGCCTGGAAGAGTGCCTCACCTGTACTTGGGGTGGGTGATGGCGTAAATGATAGGGTTGTGGATGGCAGAGGCCTTGGCGATGACAGCTGGTACGGAGTTCATGTAAGGCGTCAGGACATGTGCATACCTAGGCGGAGAAGGTGTGGTTCCCCTGTCAAGCTGGCCTTCCCGCCAAACTTTCCTCTGGGCCAGGCCTTGCCAAAGCCCAAACCCTGGCCTAGCCCATATCAGCACAGCTAAGTCAGCCCCATGGAGGGACAGGGTAAGTTACGATCTGAAGTGAGAGGAGGGAAGTCTGGGCGGTTGAGGGTGCTGCTCTGAGGAAGATGTGCCAGGCCTGGGGAAGGTTGGCCAAGTCCACTCTCCTCTGGAGCCTGTCCTTCTGGCAATCCTTCCCTGCCCCCCTATGGCTCTGGACTCTGCCCAGGTCTTCCTATACCCCATTCCATCCCTGAAGCCTACTGCTCCTCTGGGGCTTGTATAGACACTCTACGGTAGGCCCTGATAGGGAGAGGCCTTCCTATACAGGTATCTGAAGGGTTTAAAACTCTCACTGTCTTTTTTTTTTTTTTTT
>NW_003852670.1:181708-184216 GCF_000181295.1 Otolemur garnettii | reverse complement strand
AAAAAAAAAAAAAAAAAGTGCTCCTGAAGTCTAGTTTACATCTCTGCTGCTAAAGTTGTCAAAGCCCCCAGATTCGATTCAGAGAGGATGAGAGGGCAACTCTCAGGGATCCACTCCTGGGGGTAGGCAGCCCCCCTGCTGTGTGCCCACAGCCCAGGCAAATAGGGAACCCAAACCATGGGAGAGCTGTGTGTTCCCAAGGGGGCTGGCAGGTCCTCAGGCCAAATCCTGGCATGGCCCAGTGCTCCCCCTGCCTGTGGCCTGGTGCCTCCAGGAAATAGGCAGCCTCCCACCCTGGTGTCAGGCATCTCACCCAAAGAAAAAAAGCTGTGAGGCTGGAGCTGGGTATGAGGGTAGCTGGTCTAGGTTGGACTGCGAAGGAGAAGTTGCCCAGCTTTCCCAGCTCCCTGCTCCTTAGCCTCCTCTTACCCAGCGAAGGCCACCAGAGCCACAGTAGTGTAGGGAGCCCAGGAGAGCACGAAGAAGAGGATGACCAGCAGTGTGATTTTGGCCATCTTCCACTCATTCTGCAGCCGCTGCCGTTGCCGCGGGGACTCACTGCTGCCCTTGCAGGCCCCGAAGGTCTGGAGAGCCCTAGGAAGGGCACATAGTCTGGGTCTGACCCCATTCGGATTTCAGGGAGTGCCAGGGTCACAGCTACTGCTGGGGAGCCTTTCTGGACCATCCTTGGGGGCACTCTGGGGAGGGGGTCATTCCTTCTAGCACTGGCAGCTCTGACTTCTAGAAAATTCTCCATGACACTGAGCCTCAGCTGCCTCCCTGTGGTTCTACCTATGGTATCTTCTCTGTCCCCTCAGCATGCCTTATAGCACCCCTTTGGAAGGCCTTGTGTCCTGAGGCCTCCCCAGGCACCCCTTCCCAGCTTGTCTGTGCTCTCCTGGGGAGTACTCAGACGTGAGTGGTGGGGCAGGGGTTGCCTAACCTCTCCTCCAAGCCCACTCTTACCGTCCTGTCTCTCGGATGGCCCTAAAGATGAAGATGTAGCAGTAGATGATGATGAGCAGGGGAAGGAAGAACACGAAGCAACAGAGAAGCATGGTGTAGGTGCGGACAGATGGCGTGAAGCTCGTGTAGTCCCAGGAACAAGATGTCAGCAGCCCCTCGGGCACGTAGGCGCCTGGGAGCCAGGGGGTCACTCAGTCTCTGGGGCAGCACTGAGTAGGGCTCCTTATCCAAGAGGGGCTTTGTATGTGGGATTTGGTGTGCCCAAACCAAGCCCTGGCCCAAGCCCCAGCCCTTCCCAGTGCAGCAAGGAAGCCTGGGAGACATGGAAGGACCTTTCCAAGCTGGTTCTGACATGGGCACCAGGTCAGGAGATTGCAGGCAAAGCCCACTGCCATGCATTTTTGCAAGATTGAAGGAGAGACTCCATCATAACCCCAGGGTCAGGCTCACTCAGCCTGCCTTGCCCCCAAATAGCTGGCACCTTGCTGCTTACTCTTCTACCTGCCAAGATCTCACATCCATCCCAGTCTCTGCCTAGCCTGACTCTGTCACTGCACCTCATCCAGGAACCCTCTGTATTTGGAGACTGTCTGTCCAGGTGATCCTTTGGCCCCTGAGGGGGCAGCCTCAGTTTCTCCTGCTGCTAGTCATGTCCCTTGTATTATCTGACTTGAGATTCGGGTGGTCCCTGGGCCCCCCTTCCAGCTTGCTAACCCTACTCTACCTACTTCTCCTTTAACATGCCCCTCCCGGCTTCCCCTCCCCTCTCCCAATTCCACCAGCCCACTCACTCCAGCCAAAGAAGGGTGGCAGACTCCAGGCCAGGGAGTAGAGCCAGACGCCCAGCAGGACAAGTGCTGCCCGCCTCTTGGACGCCACACCGACAGTGGTCAGCGGGCGTGTGATCACGAGGTAGCGGTCCAGGGCAATAGCCGTCAGGGTAATCATGGAGGAGATGCCAAACAGAGCTCCACAGAAGGCATAGAACTCACAGCCTGTAGGCACAGCCCCGGCCCTGAGTCCTCTGGAGGCTGGGTCTGGGGTGGTGTGTACTCAGCTCTGACCCTCACCTCGCAGGAAGAGCAGGCCCAAGCATTCTCCACCCTGTCCACCCGCCACATCTGTCCAAGGATGGTGGAGGCCTTAGGACCAGAACCCGAGTTTTCCCTTCTCGCTCACTCATAGGATCGAGGTAGCTACCCACTCACTGAGAAGAATAAATCCCCTCATTTGGGCCACCCTCCACTGTGGAAACTCCCATCCAAGCTCTTCTCTCTCTAGCTAAAGGCAGCCCCAAGTATCTACCTGTCTCCCCGAAGAGCCACTGCTTATAGAGGCTGCTGGCGAAGAAGACAGGGGCCTGAGTGACGGACATGAGGAAGTCACTGACTGCGAGGTTGATAACGAACATGTTGGCAGGTGTCCTGAGGCCTCTGCTCCTGTGAGAGTTGGAAGCTGTTAGGAGGTACTTCCCAGCACCTCTGGGGCTTTTTTTTTTTTTTTTTGAGACGGAGCCTCAAGCTATCCCCCTGGGTAGAGTGC
>NW_003852670.1:177602-181468 GCF_000181295.1 Otolemur garnettii | reverse complement strand
TTAGGGAGCTTTCCTCACCCCTCAGCCACACATGTGCACACGTGTGCCACACACCCACACGTGCACACACACAGGTCCTACACACACACATGTGCATGCAGACAGGCACAAGTTGCTGGGGCACAGACTTGTCTCATAGTCCTGCAGGTACCAGCTGAATGGCTGTTGACCCCAGAGGAGTGGGCTGAGAACCCCCAAGGTGTCCCCAAGGCAGTCCCTCAGAATGAAGCAAGACAACAATGCCTCTCCAAAACCTGGTTCTTGGGTTTGGCCATATCCTCTTTTCACCCTGGGATTCCCTCTGTGTGAATCACCCATTATCTTTGGACAAACCTCATTTCACAGAATACCTCCAGGTCACAGTCTCCCTAGTGGTATTGCCCCAGGCTCCTTCTCCTGCCTGCCCATATTGTGCCTTCTAGAGGCTTCTCATGCCTGCCTCCTCCTCAGGTGCCGCCTCCATCTTTTAGAGCAGCAGTTCTCAACCTGTGGGTCGCGACCCCTTTGTAACAATGAAAATACATCCTGGCATTAGGAAGGTTGAGAACCACTGTTCTAGAGTCACTCTGAGCAGGGCTTGCCCAGCGCAGCTATTTCTGCATTCCTCACCCCTGGGGGTGGCAAGGAGCAGAGGAGCTGACAATAGAGTATGTCAGATGGGGGACTGTCACCAACTGTGTCTCCTATCGTCATCCATCTTTGCTTTTTCCTGAGGGAGACACCAATGTCCCCATTTTCCAGATAAGAACACTCCTGAGCCACCCACTTGTAAAGCGACTTGCTCCAGCTCACAAAACTCAGTAAGTGGCACAGCAAGGATGGGAATACTCATTTTGGGGGCAGCGCACATATGAGAATTTACTGAGTCACCACAGTGATTCTATGAAGTAAATCACAGATCATAGCTTCATTTTGCTAATAAGAAAAGTGAACTCAAAGAGAAGAAATGAGGTGCCTATCCTTCAACCAGTAGGTGGTAGAACTGGAGGCTGTGTGACCCTGACATTCGTGGGTCTCTGGGGTCTGTGCTTTCTTCTCTGCCTGCCTCTAGGGCAGTATTTTCCAACTTTTTTTGTCTCATGACATCCTTGAACCTGTAGTTAAACTTCCACAGCACACTTAAATTATGCTGATGAAAAAAGGGTGAAAAAAAGATTATACTTACTGTGTTTTGAACTTGTTTCAAAAATAATTTTATTAATGATCTTTAAACATTTTCATGGCATACCTAAGATCCTCTCAAGGTACACCAGTATGCCATGGCACATTTGAAAATCACTGCTCTAGGGGGACAGAGGAGAGGGCAGCAGGGAGTGGTTGCCAGAGTTGTTTGAGGGTCTTAAGGATCCTGCAGGATCCTTAAGACAACCCAAGACTGTCTTCAAGGCAGAGGGAGGATGCCCCCAGGGCAGGTGAGAGCGGGGGCAGAATAGGCAGACATCTGCCCTCCACAGAGGGTGTGCTGGGGCCCTAACTGGCATGTACCATTTAAGCTTCCCTGGACCATTTTTTGGTCTTTTATCCAGCTGGAGGAAGACCTAGGTCTGAGACAATGGATGGTGTGGCTCAGCCCTCCCCACTGGGCCTCAATAGTGCTGTGGCCAGAGTTGGTATTTCATATTTTGCCCTGTCTTGGCATGGCTGCCACCCTCAATGCCCTGGGCCCAGAGACACCAACAAGCCACCTGCAGAAGGTATAGATGACTGTCAGATTGCCCAGCATCCCTGTGAGGCCCACCAGCAAGATCACCGTGCCCAGGGTATAGTGGGCATGGTCTGGAACATCAACCGTGGGGAAGGGGATCCAGCCGGCAGCCCAAGCCCCAGATGCCTGTGGAGAGACAGAGAAATGAAGGAGGCATTATCCTTGTCACCTTCAAATAGCCCTGAGATGGCAGAGTTAGGATTCCCAATAGGGCAGGTAGAAAAATGATGCTCAGTGGCAAAACTACTTGCCCACAGAGCTGGCACGTGGCCAAACAGAATGGAAGTATGGGTCTTTCTAAAGTTGATCCCGAGCTCCTATACCAATGGCACAGAGACATGAGCTTTCTATGAGTGGGTTCAAATCACCTAGTGGAGTCTGGTAGAATGGGCAGACATGTGCCTATCAAGCAGGGGCATGGCTTCGGTAACCCTATCTATTCTCGGGGACAAGCTAGAGCCAACTCCTGAGTGCATCCTCCCCATTCCAAATGCCTAAGATAGTCAATGGCATTCAGGCATCTCTAGATGCACTGGGGTGGTAGAGTTGGGAGGAGCCCCTCTTTTCAAGAGTCCCATCCTCTACCAAGCTTTAAAGGAAAGGTTGCCTTCCCCATAGTATAGCTAACCTTGATGCTTGAGATAAGAGAGGGAAAGAATTACATTTAGAAAGAAAGCTTAGACCTCTCAGGGTCACACAAGGGAGGTTATCACCAAAAGAGGTGATAAAAGGTATTTAAAGACCCCTCATACCCTTCCTTCCTAATGGGGAAGAGGGGATAGCCTGATCTTTGTTCCACCCTAGGCACTCCTATAGCTATGGGAGATTTCTCATCCTGTCCAAGGCCTGGGGCAACAATACAGGATCTGAGGGTGCCCTCAGCTCTCTCCAGTAACAGTGGGCTTGATGGTGTATGGCCTGGGTCCTGGTTAGGATCAGCACTTTGCACTTCACTCAGCACTTCACTGTGGACTTGACAAATCCAGAGGCCTAGGCTATGCCCACCCCTCTGGAAGGCTCCAGGGAGCATCTGACCAACCTCTAAAGGAATGGAATGGCCAGACCTTGTCTTTAGGGTTGGCCTTTTTAGTCCTTGGATGCTCTCAGGCGGGACAGACATTGCTTGCACTCTCTTCTGTCATCCTCTGTGTGTTGGGCAGGCTCAGAGAGGCCCATTATTGTGCCCAGGGCCCCATGCAAAGCTCAACCCCTTCCCATCCCTCTGTCAAAGTCTCTGTGTATGCCCAAGGTAGGGACCAGGAAGGGGGAAGGGAAGGCTCTGGGCATGCAAATGCTTGCCCAAGCTTACCGTGGGGCTGACTGGCCGCAGCTGGCCCAGGCTGGAGATGCTGGTTTGAGAGCTGTCCCACCTGCTGTGTGGGGCTGGGGTGGCCACACAGCTGGACGCCTGTGCTGGGCTTGGTGGGACTCTTGGTGCTGAAGGAAGGTTCATTCTGAGGTCAGGTGGTCCTTGCTTGAGCTCACAGAGAAGTCAAGGGCATGATGAGCTCAAGACTTCAGCTGTGCACAGACTCCAGCAGCAGCACCCCTGTTCAGTCCACTGCCTGCTCCCAGCCTAGAGCAGCTCTGTGTCCAGCGAAGCGCAAAAGAGTGTCACAATTATGGTGACTCACAGGCACAGGGTCCATCCCCACCTTTAAGTAGCGGCGTGGGAGTTGCACATGCTCAGTCAAAAGTCCCTGGTTGTCTGTCTACAAAGGTCTGATGATGGTAGTGTGAATGTGTGTGTCAGTGTGTGCCAGACTAGCACTCCCAGCAAATGCTAATGTGTTTCAGGGGATGTTGCTGGCCTTGGGCTCCTGGACATTGGGTAGAAGACTTCGCCCTCCCCTCTGACCAGTCTTTGCTCTGTTTGTTCCCTGAGCTCATCAAGAGCAGCCTTGGCCACCCCCGATCCCTCTGAGCTGTCCGTGGATAGGCAGGCCTGTGCAGCCCAGCCTGTCCCTTTCCACTGTGGGCCCTACCCCCACCAGTCCATGGAATCCTCACAACCACCCTGCACAGAATTGAGGCTAGTCACCACCCCATTCACAGGTGAAGAGATTGAGTCAGGGTGAGATCAGATCAAGAGGCATTTTTTGTTTCCTGTTTTTTTCATATTAACTTTTTAGTTGAAGTATACAGACTAAAAAAAAAAAAA
>NW_003852670.1:169657-177503 GCF_000181295.1 Otolemur garnettii | reverse complement strand
GGGATGCCTGGGCCCATACCTCTATTACAAGAGGCAGCAGGAGCTGGAAGCATTGAATCTGGAGCTGGAGAGGGCTTGAGCTCACCATGCCTTTGACATGTCTGTGAGCTCAAGCAAGGACCATCTGACCTGAGCTGGGCACACTCTTTTTAGGGGGCTGCTCTGGCTGGGCCTGCTTCAGGCCTGCATTCTGGGGAGGCTGACTGGGCAGGGGTCTGGGGGGCTTCCAGGGACATCCTACTTGGGGGCAGTGTCCTGAGACACAGTGCTGAGATGTGTGGAGGCTAGAGTGGATAGACATGCCAGCTCCTCTCTAGGGGTCTCCCAAGTAGAGTGGTTCTCCTAGAGCCCCAGGAGGACTAGAGAAGGGGTACCTCCCTCAGAGAGGGGAAGTAGCACTCCCAGCAAATGCCAACCCTCAGACACATTTGCTCCTGAGGCCCTTCTGTTTCAGGCCTTTGGTTCACGCTGAGGGCTGGGTAAGGCTGAGGGACTGGCCGTACTTCATGCCCTTAAGGTCAGTATGGATGTGCCAGCTGCTTGCTTTTGAATATGAGAGTTTTCTCGTTTTTCTCTGCTGGGAGCAATTCTAAGTCAACACAAAATCCTGTCTAACAACTAACTCCACTTTCTGATCTGCCAATTAAGAGAAGATGCAAGTGACATAGATGGCACAGGGAGTCCAGGGAAGTGTTTGTGAGGTAGACAGATGAAGAGGGAGTTCATGCATCCAGGGGCCCATGAGCCTCAATCCAGCACCTCAGCAAAGCCCCAGGAATTGAGTCCCCCACATTTGGCCCCTTCAGGGGCCCAAGGCTCCTTTGATAGTGTCCTTTCTCCATGGCTGATACTGATCTGTCATGGGGGACAGGTGACACTGAAATCTCAATGCTTCCTCCTGGGGAGATCCCCTAAGGCCCTGTACTCCCCACCTCTGCACCCACAGCTGCCTGGCAGCTCCCCTGCCCGGAGTGTGCCATCCAAATGAGCAAGGAGGGCTCACAGGCATCTTTAGCTTCCAACTGTCCCCGCCAGCCACTGCTGCCCAAGTTATCCTGGATACAAGCCACGGTCTGAGGTGGGGAAACCTGTGGCCTTCATCACGCTCCTTAGACCAGGCAGCTCCTGTCCTCCAAGGTACCAGTGGCTCTTCCCCGAAAGCTCCTACTCTCCTTCAGCCTTGGCCCAGGGGGGAGCCTCTTCATGCCCTTCCTGACCACCCCAGGACTTTCCCATGGGCCTGTGCCATCCACAAATTTTAGCAATGGAACAGCTAGGAAGGGGTCCTCACAGCCCTCACAGTCCTCACAGCCAGCACCCAGAGACAGATCTGGGTATCTCCTCCTCTCCCAGTCCAGGTCTGAGGGCAGGCTGACTGAGCTCTCAGTGCCAGTTCATCCTACAGTCCCAGAGACCTCCTTCTGAGAGCAGGGCTGGGGCACACACACCCCTCTCTCTCCCTGGTTCCCCCTTTACTTTAGCCCCTCCTTTGCAGCTCCTGCTCCTGCTGAAGTCCTAAAGGAAACAAAAAGTCCCGTCAGAGAACCTCATGCTTAAGACAGAGCCAGAGCACTAGTGTGGAAGTGGGTGAAGGGGACATTACAATGTCATCTGGGACTAGGGAATGGAAACTAAAACAGGCTGGGTCAGCAGGAAGAGGCATGCTATCCCCTCTTAGTGTTCATGTGAATGGGCCAGAACCCCTCTTTGGGGCTAAGGGCCCCCCAGGGACCTGCTCTTGTTCTAGGAATGAGCAGTTGTGCTGAGCACTAGACGGTGTGGGTGTTGCAGTGGCCAGGCTGGCTTCCTCTCAGACCACTGAAAGCACACGGTCCCTCTGATCACACACTGCTCCTGAAACCTTCCCCTGGCCCCTGCTCTGGGTCTCAGCTCAAACACTACCATGTGAAGACTATTCTGGCCATCCTTTGGAACAGTCACCAATGATGTCACTTATAGTGACTGTCATCTCTCTATGTCTGTCTGCCTCCCTGGAATGCAAACAGGTCTGTTTTGTTCACCTTTGCAGCTCACTTCCCAGCGGAGTGCCTGACACATTGTGTTAGGAAAATCAAAATCTCCTTGGTTCTTGCTTCTCGAAGTGTGGTCCAAGGATTGGCCACATCAGTATCAACTGGAGCTTGTTAGAAGTGCAGACTCTCCAGAACTACTGACTCGGGGATCCATCTGCATAATATAGGGGAGAGGAGCTGGTTCAGACTCTCCCCAGGACTTTCGTTGTTGGTAACAGGTGGTGGGAGAGCCAGTTTGAAGGGAACACTGAGGCAACACAGAGATTAATGGCAGTGGAGACACAGCCACCTCCAAGCTATAAGGGCCATGGGATAAAGGGATTGCTGAGATTTCAGGGCTGGGGCTGTCCAGCAGGGTGCCACAGAGGGCAGGATCTCACAAGGGTTCACAGATGCTGGAAAGGCATGTGGTGAGCAAAACAGGGCTCACACTGTCCCCTCTCTGGCCTTCTGTTTTCTATAGGTGCCTCCCCATGGTCCAACCCACCTAGAAGTCCTCTATGGGGGCTGGAGAGATGCAGTTCCCTGTGACAGAAGCAGAACAGGGGAAGAGGGGACAGAGCACATGTCCCCACACACAAGCTTTTCCCTCTATCACCCCCACCTACTGCCATAGCCAGTAGAGTGTGTGGACACCCCCTGCACCATGGCCTGCAGGTCAGCCCACTCAGGTCACCTGAAGGTACTCTTATGTGGGCAGCAGTGGTGCCTCTCTGCTGGCTGGCCCTTGTGGTGTTCACCCTTCTGCTCAGCCTGTCCTAGGAGTCTATGGGTGATCACACTTGTCCCTCACCCGCCACTCCAGGGAGACCTAAGAGGCCCAAGTTGTGCACAGTGGTTCATGCAGTCCTCACCCACAGCGGCCCTGACTCTTCACACCTCTTTGGCAAGGCTGAAGGTGGGAAAAGCTTTCCTGCCCCTCACCCTCAGGGGAGCAGCAAGGCCATAGCAGCAGGAGGCTCCAGAGCTGCCCAGAAGGTGGAGGGCCAGGCAGGGGAGGAACTGGTGGGAGCAGGGAGCAAGCTGTCTAATGTCAGACAAGGCAGTTAGAAACTCTCCACTGAAGAGCCCACAGCAGACACATAGCCACCTTTGGGGAGATTGGAACCAACCAGCCATCATGGATACTGCTCAGGGCACCCCTTGCCCCCCCCACAGCTGATGGTGCCTTAACTTACAGGCCCTACAAGCCCCAGAATTCCTGATTTTTGTAGAAAAGCCCTGAAAGCCCTTGAAAAAAAACACTGATAGAAAAGCCAAAAGGGCAGAAGGCTCCTGGTCCCTGCATTTCTGTATTTCCAGCCACAGCACCCAAGGTCTAGGGAGGCAGACGCCCTTGCCTAGGGCTGGGAGGTCCAGCCCAGCCCAGCAGGCAGCACTGCAAGGCCAGTTCCATACCACACCAATCCCATCCACTTCTGGGCATCAGTTTCCTCATCCTGGGGCTGGAAGAGGCTATCAGGTTACTCAGAGACTCCTGGGAAACTCCCAGGAGCTGGTACCAGGGGAATATTAAATGTCTTGACAGGCATAGTTCTGTGGGCACCAGGCCAACAGCTCACCTGGGGCCTCCTTCATCTGGCAAACCCTGGCTTGATGGGACCCTCTGCCCCCTGTCCTGGGGAGAAAGGTTGGAAACAGAAACTCAGAAAATCCTTACTTTGCTGCTGCTTTACTCTATGGAACAGCACTATAGCTCTGCCCTTTTCCCTGCTCTGGGCCTGGGGACACCATTCCCCACCCTCACCCCCACCCCCATGCCCATTGTGGCCTAGCTCTCGGCTCCATGGCTCCTCCCTATCCTCACGTATACTAGGGGGTGAGGCTCCCACACAGCCTGCACTACCAGAGGGGCCAGCTAGTGGTGGGGTGGGGTGGGGTGGGGGTCATGGTCCCAAGGAGGACAGATACTGGATCAGAGAGTCTGCACAGCATGATGAGGCCGTTTTATGGCCCTGTTTGGGTACCTGTGGTACCTCCTGGTTTCCTACTGCTGGCGTCTGAATTCCTGGCCTAGGGTGCTGACTCTGGGCACCCAGGGCTGACTCCATTGCTTGTCCTGCCTGGTCCATATGGGATCTCAGTGAGTCTGGTCTGAGGGGCACCAGTGTTATACCCGTCTGAGTGACATGCATTCGTTATACTCCTACAACAGTGTGCCACACCCCGGGCTGGCCTTAGACACAGCCACTGCCCTGGGCCAGCTTGATGTATAATCAAGACAGGTGACACAGTCATGGTCTAGTAAGCAGCCCGTTCCTCCCTTCGCTGGAAGCTTCTTTAAGGGCATCAGATGAGAGAGAGGAACTGGGAAACAGAAAGGCCACGATATACATGAGCAAGGCCAAAAGAACAAACTTTTAACTTGAAAATTGACTACACACCCAAGAGAGGTATGTGGGTGTGAAAGAAACCCCAGCAAGTGGGTGGTCCTGTATTTCACATACCTTGGGCACTCCCAGCAGAATGCTTGCTATTGGACTTAAAAAAAGAAATTCATTCCTTAGAGCCGCTGACATTTCCTTGTTTGCGCACAGATAATTAGGGTACACAGCGAGAGGTGCATAGGCCCAGGAATTATATACTTTCTTGACCTTTTGGTAAGATGTTGGAACAGCAATTTTTTTCCTCGGAATGTTTTAGCTGATTGTAACCAAGTGTCTGAGTCATTCCCTACAAAGTGGGACATTTGTCTGAGGGAGAGAGGAAGGGAGGAAGTCACCTACTTTGATTTATGACAGCCCAGAGCAATGTGTGACCTCGCAGACAGGAAAGATACAAAAGACAAACGAGGCAGGATGGAAATCTACAGCCAACACCAGAGACATTCTTAGTGGAGACCAATTCTGGCACAGAACTGTGTCTCAGGGTCTGTTCTGTGACTACCCCACAAGCCCTCGTTTATATTAGCATGGCTGTGTGGCGCTAAAAGAGATCTGAATGAAAGCCCTGCTTTTGAATTTGCAACGGCAGACGTGTCAGCTTTGCGGGCAAAACCCCAAAGCTGTAAACAGTGCCAATCCCACCTCCCTTCAGGGCTCCCATGGCCAGGTTGAACTTGCTTGGTATTCCAGCCTTGCCACTATTTGCAGGGGGCCGGGAAGTGATAAATAACTGTACATCTCTGAGATGGCTTCCTCACCCACAGGGGGAGATATGAAAACCTGCTTCACAGGGCTCCCAGCGGCTCCAAAAGAAAGTGTACAGAGGGCTCGGCGCCTATACTCCAGTGAGTAGGGCACCAGCCACGTACACTGAGGCTGGAGGGTTCCAGCCTGGCCCAGGCCTGCTAAACAACAATGACAACTGCAACCAAAAAATAGCTGGCATTGTGGCAGGTGCCTGTAGTCCCAGCTACTAGGGAGGCTGAGGCAAGAGAATCACTTAACCCCATGAGTTTGAGGTCGCTGTGAGTTGTGACAGTACAGCACTCTAACGGGGGCAACATAGCGAGACTCTGTCTCAAAAAAAGAAAATGTATAGAGTTCCCTGCCTGGATCTCACCTACGCTTGCAGGGTCTGCTAAATCCAGACAGGCAACATTTTCCCAAGGGAGCTTGGGGCTCTGATGTTTGTACAGCACGGTCCTCCCAGGTGATTACCTGGGAATTTAAAAAATTATGGCATGTGGAGCCTGCCCCCAGACTCTGATTTATTTGGTCTACGGGGTGGCCTAGGCCTTGGGATTTTTACTAAAAGCTGCCTAACATAAAGTCATGAGCACCTGACCTGCATCTTTATGCCAGTCCTGGCTGCCCACACACCTGTCACCTGTACAGACCCGCAAGGGCTTCCCATCCCTAACCCCCACTTGTTCCTGGTCCTTTGGCTCCTGGCTCCATCTCTGTACTGGTTGTTAGTGCTGCTTTGCAGCCCCGGGGCCAAGGTCTCCCACCTTCCATGAAGTCCATGGTATGGATTCAGGCCTCTGCCAGGTCTGTCTGAGCCCTGAAAAGTGGGGGGAAAGGGTGGTGATAGGGGATCCAGGCTCCTGGTGCTATAGGCAGAGGAGAATTGGAGCAGAAGCCATGAGGTGGAGGGACCAGGTAAGGCCTGGGGTCTCTGGATAGAGTTTAGGGAATCCATGAACTTGGGAGAGAAAAAAATGATATTGTCATTCCAACTAACCTCTGGCTGAAATCTAGCTTTTCCCTTCATTATGAATGTGAGCAAAATTCCCAAAGAAGTATTACTCATGACTTTGTGACCAACGGGAATTGCTGTTACTTCTATACGGTGGTAGAGTTGCTGCAGATAATTTGCTATATTTATTTTGTTTATCACCACTTCAAAATCACAGTCCTGCTTAGACCTGCCACCAGATTCTTCATTGATTTATTAATGAAGAAGCATATATGCTTAATCACAAACTTACTATTTACTATTTTGGTAACGATATTTCTATGTCATTGATTTCCTCTGTAGTCCTATCTACTTTACCTTATGCATTAAAAGTACACCTGGAAAATTCTCTTTAGGCCACACAGGACTCCAAAGGGGTCTGGGGTACAGAAAAGGTTTTGAGCTTCTAGCTCATAGAAGAATGAGGCAGGGGGATGTTCGGAGCCACAGTTGGGGTGGGAGTCGATGTAGCATCCTCTGTCTGCCCCTAAGGGCTGCCTGGGGGTCTTAAGACCTGCCCCTTCCACACCTAGACTCCTACCTGCAAACCCAGTTGCTCAGCTTTGCCTAGGTCCCCCAAGTCAGCCCAAGGTTAGCCTGAGTCTGACAAGACCTGCCTGGTCCTTGAGGCCCCACCTTCTATCCAGAGTCCTGATCCCTGGGACCTGGCTGTAACGTCTGCCTTTCTATTTCCCCAGATAAACTGCCATACCTTGCAGCCAGCAGAGCTGACCAATATCCTGTGGGGGTGGAGACTCTGTAGGAGGCCTGGGCAATCTGGAGACCAGGGACCCTGGTGGATGACAGCTGCCCCCAAGGCAAAGCCTGAGCTGGTGAGCTGAGTGGGACAGAGCCTCCTTGGAGGGACAGAAGAGGTCTTCACTGCAGGCCTGGGGGAGCCTACCCAGAAGGCTGAGCAGGGCCATGAAGACAGAGGCTGCCAAGGCACAGAGTGACTTCCAATGTCTAAGACCACCCCTCCTAGTTTGACACAAAGGGGATGGAAGCCGAGAGTTCCCCAAACTCAGCCCCAGAATGTGGACCCTCTAGCACAGCCCTGCCCTCTGCTGTCTTCACGCTGAGAGCCTGTGATCTCTACCAGGAGCTTCCACCTTTCTCTGATTCTCTAAAAGCTTCCTAAAATCCTCATTCTGGTAGCGAAAACTTCACAACTTCTCTCCAAGGACCAGAAGCCTACAATTTCCCCCGAGTGTGAAGAGCTACCGCTCCTACAGCCCCTGCCCAGGCGTCCTCACCCAGACTCTGCGTCCTGGGCAGGAACAAGTCACCATGTGATGGGCTTAAGGAGCTCAAGTTAGGGGAAGGGAATTCTGGGTTTATTTTGTAGTTTTTATTTGTGATCTAATTGATCCAAGCACATCCTTTATTTATTTATTTTTATTTTCTTTTGAGACAGAGTCTGTTACCCTGGGTAGAGTGTTGTGGTATCATAACTCACAGCAACCTCAAACTCTTGGGCTCAACTGATCCTCTTGCCTCAGCCTCCGAAGTAGCTGGGACTATAGGTGCCCACCTCGGTGTCCGCCACAACACCCAACTAGTTTTTCTATTTCTAGTAGAGATGGGGGTCTTACTCTTGCTCAAGCTGGTCTCAAACTTGTGAGCTCAGGCGATCCACCCTTCTTGGCCTGTGGTCCCAGCTACTTGGGAGGCGGGGGCAGGAGACTCGC
>NW_003852670.1:167673-168875 GCF_000181295.1 Otolemur garnettii | reverse complement strand
AAAAAGACATGAAGGCTATGTTAACTAGTTGGATGAAAGTATTTCAAATTGTAAACAGAAACAGTAAACTGTACCCCATGATAGTATTAATGTACACTGCTATGATTTAATTTTAAAAATTCTAAAAAAAAATCATGACTACATAATGAAACTTCCATAAGAAACCCCCCCCAAAAGACCGGGTTTGGCGATCTTTCAGGTAGCTGAATGTGTGGAGGTTTCTGGAGGGAGGAACATTTGGGAGGTCATGGAAGCTCTGCTCCCCTTGCCACTACCTCTCCCTGTACATCTCTTCATCTGTATCCTTTGTAATATCTGTTATAATAAACTGGTAAGTGTAAGTGTTTCCCTGAGCTCTGTGAGCTGCTCTGGCAAACCCAAGCAGGGAGGTTGTGGGAGTTCTAATTTATAGTTAACCAGTTAGAAGCACAGGGAAAACACCTTGACATCGGAAGTGGGGGGCAGTCTTGGAGGACTGAGTCCTCAACCCATGAGATCTGCTATCTCCAGAAAGAGTGGTTTGGAGGACATCCAGTTGGCGCCTATTATACAGATTTGGCTCCTGCTTGCTGTGTGGAGGAACATCTTTTGGTCACAGATATCTTTTGTGTTGATTGTGTGTGAAAGCAGAGGAAAAACTCTTTTTTCCACTGACATGCAATATGAGGCTGTGTATTTTAAGGTCTTCCCCCTTTTCTAAACGCTATGGAAACAAGGGCGGGGCCAGCATTTGGCAATAATGTACAGAATTGCTTATCCCAGGCAGTGCTGCCAGTCTTTGCCAGGATATCTGCAAAAATATCTTTGTCTTCCAAAAATGGTTAATTAATCAATAGGCTGAATTTTTACTATTGATTTTGTGGCTCACTTTATTAGTGACTGGGGAAGGAATGTCTATGAAGATGGTTCCATTGATTGCAGCAATCTATGACGTGGGAGTCCCTCTGTAAACACTTTCATGCATCAAAGCTGGTTCCAAAGTGCTGGCAGCGGGTATTGGGGCATGAGCCTGCTAGGGGGTCTGAATTCTGCTCTGAGGCTAGTCTCTCTCACTCTCCCTAGGTCCTCCTCACAGGGCAGTCCCTCCACCCAGCACAGCCCCTGTGTTCGGCAGCAGCTTAGACTGCACTGAGGGGAAAAGCAGATGCCAAATTAGAACAAACGTCCCTAGGCTCGGCGCCTGTGGCTCAAGTGGCTAAGGC
>NW_003852670.1:160592-166577 GCF_000181295.1 Otolemur garnettii | reverse complement strand
ACCTTCAACTCCTGGGCTCAAGCGAGTCTCCTGCCTCAGCCTCCCAAGTAGCTGGGACCACAGGCGCCTGCCACAACGCCCGGCTAGTTTTTGGTTGCAGCCGTCATTGTTGTTTGGCGGGCGGGCTGGATTCGAACCCACCACCTTGGGTGTACGTGGCTGGTGCCTTAGCCGCTTGAGCCACAGGCACTGAGCCTAAAATGAGTATTATAAACATATTAAAGAATGTATGGAAAAAATAAATATGTATGTATAAAAAGGGAAGAAACAAGAATTCAGGAGAGATATGGAGACTCAATAAAAGAGAATCCATTCTTCTGCCTAGGGGAAAGTCCCCGGACCTTGGGCAGAGAGTGCACGCACACGAAGGCATCCCTCCATTTCTCACTATTAAAACCCGCCAAGAAGCGAATCTCACAGAGCAGTGTAGTGCAGAGGGCAACGTCCATCAGCTCCACTAGTTACGCAGGCTGCAGGCCTTGCGTGTGTATCTTAGCGCACCAACCACATGGTGCTCATTCTCAGCGCAGCTGCTTTAAAAAAAAAAGTGGGGGGGAGGCGCCTGTGGCTCGAGGAGTAGGGCGCTGGCCCCATATGCCAGAAGTGGTCGGTTCAAACTCGGCTTTGTCAATAACTGCAAAAAAAAAAAGGAGAGAGTGAGCTCGAGAGAACCAAATGCAAATTCTAAAACTAAACATACAAGTACATTATCTCAAATAAAAATTTCTTGAAAGAGCTTATAAGTAGTTTGGACACTGTAGAAGAAAAGATCGATAAACTTGAAAACAGTCAGTAAAAATCATCCAAACTGAAGAAAAAAGATCAGGAAAAAATAAACAGAATCTCAAAGGTTTGTGGGACACTGTCACGCCATTGGAGCCCCAGATGGAAAGGATTAAATGGGGGAAGGGAGAAAAATTATTTCAATAATTTCAACTTGCTATTGTTCATTATTTGAAGGAAGAAAACGAGAGAGGGTACATAGGATTATACTGTTGTAAGATTCTTACATTATAATTGAAATGTATTTTAATTCAGAGTGGCACCTATGGCTCAGTGGGTAGGGTACCGGCCCCATATTCTGAGGGTAGCGGGTTTGAACCCAGCCCTGGACAAAAAATAGCTGGGCATTGTGGCGGGCACCTGTGGTCCCAGCTACTTGGGAGGCTGAGGCAAGAGAATCGCCCAAGCCCAAGGGCTGGAGGTTGCTGTGAGCTGTGATGCCACGGTACTCTACCTAGGGTGACAAAGTGAGACTCTGTCGCTAAAAAAAAAAAAGAAAGAAAGAAATGTATATTAACTCAAAGTAGACATGATATGGCTCAGCACCTGTGGCTCAAGTGGCTAAGGTGCCAGCCATATACACCTAAGGTGGCAGGTTCAAATCCAGTCTGGGCCCGCCAAACAACAATGACGTCTGCAACCAAAAAATCTCCAGGCGTTGTGGCGGGTGCCTGTGGTCCCAGCTACTTGGGAGGCTGAGGCAGGAGACTCGCTTGAGCCCAGGAATTGGAGGTTGCTGTGAGCTGTGATGCCACAGCACTCTACCCAGGGGGACAGCTTGAAGCTCTGTCTCAAAAAAAACAAAAACAAAGTAGACATGATAAATTAAGGTTGCATATTGTAATCCCTAAAGAATTACTACTATAAATATAGTACAAAGAGATATAATAAAACTAATAAAGGATATGAAAAGTAGTAGTAAGAAAAATGTTCTATTGACCCAAAAGAAACCAAGGAAGGAGATACAAAGAGCAGAACAAATAAAAAAAATTAGCAAGATGATATGCTTAAATCCAGCCACATAAAAATCACATTAAATGAAAACTAAACTAAACAGCAGAAATTGTGAAATTGGATAGTAAAGCAAAAAATGACTCTCTGATGTTTATAAGAGATGCAAGTTGAAAACAAGAGAAAAAACTTACCTTAAACACACTAATCATCTGGGTGTGGTGGCTCAGGTCTGTAATCCCAGTGTCTAAGAGTCTGAGGCAGAAAGACTTCTTGAGACCAGGAGTTTGAGGCCAGCATAGACAAAATAGCAGGACCCCCCCACCTCTAAAAAAATAAAGAAAATTAGCCTAATGTGGTGGCATGCACCTGTAGTCCTAGCTACTTGGGAAGGTGAGGCAGGAGTCTGAGGCTGCAGTGAGCTATGACTGTGCTACTGTACTCCAGCCTGGGTGACAAAGCAAGAGCCTGTCTTTAACAAAACAAAACAAACACACAATAACCACAAAAACAGGCTCAGCACCTGTGGCTCAAGTGGCTAAGGTGCCAGCCACATACCCCTAAGGTGGCGGATTCAAATGCAGCCTGGACCCGCCAAACAACAATGATGGTTGCAACCAAAAAAATAGCTGGGCGTTGTGGCGGGCACCTGTGGTCCCAGCCACTTGGGAGGCTGAGGCGGGAGACTCGCTTGAGCCCAGTAGTTGGAGGTTGCTGTGAGCTGTGAAGCCACAGCACTCTACCCAGGGGGATAGCTAGAGGCTCTGTCTCAAAAAATAAATAAATAAATAAATAATCACAACAACAGAACCCCTGATAATTGGCTGGACGCCCATAGCTCAGTGGTTAGGGCGCTGGCCACATGCTCCGGGGTTTGTGGGTTTGAACCTGGCTGGGCCTGCTAAACAAATAAGTTAAAAAAAAAAAATAGTCAGGTATTGTGGCGGGCGCTTGTAGTCCCAGCTACTCAGGAGGTTGAGGCAAAAGAATTGCTTGAGCCCAGGAGTTTGAGGTTGCTGTGAGCTGTGATGCCATAGCACTCTACCCTGATGATCATTTAAAAGAAACTGGTATGGCTACGCTGTTAACAGACAAAGAGATCTGAGGGTAAAGAGTATTACCATAGAGAAAGAGGAACATTTCACATTAATAAAAGGGTTAATTAATGATGAAGATGTGACAATCTTAAATATATACATACCTAATAACAAAGTTTCAAAACATATTGACTCAAAAACAAAAGGACAGAAATAAAGGAGAAGACAGATAAATCCACAGTCAGATTTGTAGATTTTTAACTCCCCAAAATGAGGCCCAGCAGGAATATAGATGCAGGAATTGTTGAAGAGTTGGGACTATTCGATGGACCACCGTGGAAGTGAAAAGGTCAATTTTGAGTCTCAGTTATAGGGGTGAGATAAGGCTAAGGAAAGATCAGTGGCAAGGCTGGAAGCTAGAGTATTAGAATTGGGCAAAGATTCTGGATAATCTGGGGCAGAACAGTTTGTCCTAGATGAATGCTGGCCTCCACAGGGTATGGAGCCCATTTTAGGAAATGTGGGACACTTGTATAAGCTAAAGGGAGGAGCTTCCATTGCTCATTTCTGTACCTCCTGACAGTTCTGCAAGTGCATGCTGGGCAGAACGACCCCATGTAGGGAGGTATCTAGGAGAGAGGCCTAGTGTGGAAGGAAACTTCAGAAAAACTCACTTCAGTTTTTCCAACCTGTTTGTAAGTGTGGGAAATGCCAGACATCACTTCCGTCTCTCAAAGACTCACTATACATATTGGCATAAGGGCTCTTGGATACCTATAGAAAATATATTTGGTTTTTGTTCTGTTAATGAAAGTCAAAAAATTATAATTAAGATGCTGGACACAGGACTTCAGTTCAATCAATCAGGTTTCTACCTGAGCCTGGAAATGCAGCTGGTATTGCAAGCATAGCCAGGGTAGCTGTGGCAGCAGTGGACATTGGCTACACTTCCTCTTTCTTTCTTCATCCTCTGCAGCTCTTTTGGTCCCCTCTATTCACAAGCACATCTATTCTGAAAGCATTGACTATCCCTACAATTAATAAATATACTTGGCTTCAGTTATCCAGAATTGGCTGTTGTTTCTTGTGCCTAGGAATCTTTTTTTTTTTTTTTTGAGACAGAGTCTCAAGCTGTCGCCCTGGGTAGATTGCCATGGAGTCACAGACCACAGAAACCTCAAACTCTTGGGCTTAAGTGATTCTCTTTCCTCAGCTTCCCAAGTAGCTGAGACTACAGGCACCCACCACAAGGCCCAGCTATTTGTTGTTGTTTTTGTTGTTGCTGTTGTTGCAGTTGTCATTGTTTTAGCTGGCCCGGGCTGGGTTTGAACCTACCAGCCTTGGTGTATGTGACTGGCGCCCTACCCACTGAGCATGGGTGCTGCCTAGGAATCTTAAATGATACAGAAAGGGTGAAAAGGAATGGGCTGAGGGCTCCAGAACCCCAAGGAAGAGAAAGTTTTCGGCAATCATGTAGCCATGATAATTGGGCAGTGAAATTCTCATTCATATTCCACGGTACTATCCAGCATCTTTTTATATCTCGTTACAAAAGAGTTGGTTGAGTTCTTGCTTCTAGCCAAATGAAATTAAGTGTTCAATTGAGGTCAAGATTCTAGAAGAAAACATATCATCTTCCATACATTGGTATGAGGGGTGTGAGGAATTCAAACAACCCATAATAGTATCATTGCTTCCAAATGCGTAACTTAGAACATGATGACAAAATCAATTCCCTCAAATATCACCTCAAAGCATGGACAAAAATTCAAGAATATTTTATGACCCAGTTGAATGATTTTTTTAGAGTCTCACTCTGCTGCCTAAGCTTGAGTGCCATGGTATCAGTAGACCACAGTGGAAGTGAGAAGTAGCAAATTGCTACTTCTGGCAGCAACCTCCAACTCCTGAGTTCAAGCAATCTTCCTGCCTCAGCCTACCGAGGAGCTACAACTAAAGGTGTCCGCGATGATGGCCGATGAATTTTTCTATTTTCAGTAAAAATGGGGTCTCACTGTTTGTTTATTGGAGATGGAGACACAGTCTTTGTTGCCATTGGTGCTGTGGCATCATAGCTCACAGCAACCTCAAACTTTTGGGCTCAAGAGATTCTCTTGCCTCAGCCTCCCAAGTAGCTGGGACTATAGCCGCTCCACAATGCCCCGCTCTTTTTTTTTAGAGATGGGGTCTCACTCTAGCTCAGGCTCGTCTGAAACCTGTGAGCTCAGGCAATCCACCTTCCTCCACCTCCCAACGTGCTGGGATTATAGGCATGAGCCACTACACCTGGCCATGACCCTGATGAGCTTTAACAGCACAAGTACATACTGTCCATCTTTGTCCTAGTTGCCAACAAAGGAATCTGTGGTGATTTTGCCAGGTAACTGTGTCAGTTAAAGAGTAATCCCCCTGATTTTCAGTTACAATTAACCCTGGCTCTGAAATAAATTCCTTGCTACCCAGACTACCCCAACTTAGTCCACCAGTCAGCGCCTCGACAGTATCAGTTGATAATAGAAAAAAAGAATTTTTTTTTTGACAGAGTCTTGCTCTGTTGCCCTGGCTAGAGTGCAGTGTTATAATTATAGCTCATAACGACCTCAAACTCCTGGGCTCAAGTGATCCTCTTGCCTCAGCTTCCTGAGTAGCTGGGATATAGGCACATGCCACCACACCTAGCTAATTTTTCTATTTTTTTGTAGAGACAGAGTCTCACTCTTGCTCAGTCTGTTCTCTGAACTCCTGAGCTCAAGCAGTACACCTGCTGTGGCCTCCCAGAGTGCTAAGATTACAGACTGAGCCCTGCACCTGGTCTCACAATAGAAATTTTGACTCAAGTTAACAATAGGCCCAATGAGCCGAAATCATCCAGGGTCATCTCCCCAGTTTCCTGATGTATAGATGGAACAGATGGCCTCATTGCCCTGGAATTGCTCCCTGACTTAAAGAATAAGTCTAAGAGGAAAAAACCAGGCAGAGACTTAAAGAATAAGTCTAAGAGGAAAAAACCAAGCAGAGACTTAAAGAATAAGTCTAAGAGGAAAAAAACCAAGCAGAAGCCACAGGAGCACCTCTCCTGGCCAAGGGAGGAAATGAAAAGGAGGTTAACTTCCGGACTATTGAGGTCTGAGGTGGCAGGGGAGGTATTTGCCTTCTCTTCCTCACTTGTATTTACCTGTCAGCAATCGTGCCCATGTGGCATGAAGGGTGTGTG
>NW_003852670.1:157520-160002 GCF_000181295.1 Otolemur garnettii | reverse complement strand
GCCACATGTGGCCCGCGGGCCATAGTTTGAAGATGCCTGCTTTTATCCATTCCACATTTTCTGAAACAGTTTTATCTCTAAAATTTCCACATAGATCATGGACCCCAGTGTCGTTATCACTCCTAGAGCCTCTTGTTGAGTTATCCAACAGGTTTTTTAAAAAACACATTTCTGAAGAACAACAAGACCAAAAAGCTTTGAGAAATCCAATTCCCTATTGACAATCACAAAGGTCTCAAGGAAATAAACTTTCAGCTGGTGCGCTCCTTGCAGGTGGAAACGGGGATCTGCTCAAGCACTCAGTGGAGGCGTGAGGCTGGTGTAACACCAAGGGGACACTCAAAGTGCTGTTCACTAAAGGGTGAGAAAAGCTAATGACCCTTGGATTCACACCATGGTCACAAAAGATTAGGTTATGGGCCAAGGATCTAAATGAGTTGCTCATGTTAAAAAAAGAAGAAGAAGAAGAAGAAAAAGTAAAAGAAGGAGAACACTGGTAAATTAAAAGAAATGTAAGAGTCATGTCAACAGAGTGTGTGACTTGAACCAACATTTGGAAAATTTGATCCCTGGCTGCTTATTAGATATTTTTAAGGAATCACTGTTTATTTTTAAAATGAGATAATAGTATGGTGATTATGTTAAAAGAGTCCTTCTCTTGCATTTATATAATGTCTAGAATTGTCTTTAAAATAATCCAGTAGGGGCTTGGCGCCTGTGGTTCAAGTGGCTAAGGCACCAGCCACATACACCTAAGGTGATGGGTTCGAATCCGGCCCGGGTCCGCCAAACAACAATGACGACTGCAACCAAAAAAAAAAGCCACCCATTGTGGCAGGTGCCTGTGGTCCCAGCTACTTAGGGGGCGAAGGCAGGAGACTTGCTTGCTTGAGCCCAGGAGTTGGAAGTTGCTGTGAGCTATGATGCCACAGCACTCTGCCCAGGGGGACAGCTTGAGGCTCTGTCTCAAAAATAAATAAATAAATAAAACAATTCAGTACGACTGTTGAAGAGAGGACAGGGAGAAAATACACGTGTGCTTAGGGCCTGGGGTCATTAAAGAGGAAATGAGATTGGCCCCCGTTGATAATTATTCAGTCAGGTGGAGATTACACCACTTTCTCTACTTTATTTTTTTTTTTGAGAAAGAGTCTCACTTTGTCACCCTCAGTAGAGTACGTGGCATCACAGCTCACAGCAACCTCCAGCTCTTGGCTTAGGCAATTGTCTTGCCTTAGCCTCCTGAGTAGCTGAGACTACAGGTACCTGCCACAACACCTGGCTATTTTTTGTTGCAGTTTGGCCAGGGCCAGGTTTGAACCTGCCACCCTCGGTATATGGGGCCAGTGCCCTACTCACTGAGCCACAGGCGCCGCCCCACTCCGTCTATTTTTAAGTATACATCCTCCATAATAAAAAACAAAACAAATAAAATTAAATGTTTGCAAAATTTGATTTTGAAACTGAGAAATTTAGAGAACATCCTATAATATGGGAGGCATTGTAAGGATTAGATAATGATTCCCTTTTCTCTAAAAGATTCTCTGAAAGCTAATAATTGGTGTCTCACTACTGCATTCTAAATATTGGTGTCTGTGTTAGTAATTTGGCCAAAGTCACCTATGTACTAAATAGTAGGGTTGGGATTTGGTCTTTGGCAGCTTCACTCCCAAGCTCCTTCCCCTGACAAGTATGTGATACTGAGTCATAGCCAACCACTTCAGAACCTCAAACTAGCTTATCCACAGCCCTCTCATCCGTCTTGATTTGGATCAGGACTTGTAGCTGGTCAATTAATCAGTCTCATGCTGGAGACTGGGCTACCTGAATCTTGAGTAATTAGTGTACCTTGGGCATTGTCAATATATTTTAATGAAAAAAAAGAGAACATGTGTCAACTGGAGAGTCTGTTAAATAAAGCTTAGTTAAGAGAGTTGCTATTATATTTTTGAGGAAACAATTTCAGCTTTGCTGTGATAATAAACATCCTTCCCGATCTCCCCAGTTTACTTTAACATACATTATTTCTCATTCACATTGCATGTTGGTATCTGTGAATGAGTGATGGTAGTTTTGCTTCCAGTATTGTCTCATTCTAGGACTAGGCTGAAGGAGCAGCCTCTTTTTAGGACACGCCATTCTTATGGCAAAGAAAAAGAAGCAAGAAAAGAACCAAACCATCCAATGTTTCTTAAAATTTTGGCTCAGCTGGCTTGGCGCCTGTGGCTCAAGCGGCTAAGGCACCAGTTGCATACACCTGAGCTGGCAGGTTCGAATCCAGCCTGGGCCCGCCAAATAAGGACAGCTGCAACAACAAAAAAGAAATAGCTGAGTGTTGTGGCTGGCGTCTGTAGTTCCAGCTACTTGGGAGGCAGAGGCAGGAGAATCACTTGAGCCCAGGAGTTGGAGGTTGATGTGAGCTGTGATGCCAGAGAACTCTACCCTGGCCCTTGGATTCACACCATGGTCACAAAAGATTAGG
>NW_003852670.1:146257-155386 GCF_000181295.1 Otolemur garnettii | reverse complement strand
CTGTCAGGATGCAGTCATCATGGGCTACAAGGCCCTCCGTCTGGGCTGTGGTCCCAGGGAAAACCTTCATCAACATCGTGCCTGCTGAGGTTGGTGTTCTGATTGGCAAGGACTTGTCAAGTTTTTTTGTGAATGGGCTGACACTTGGGGACAGAAATGTTCTGTGATCCGGGACTCGCTGCTGCAGGATGGGGAATTTACCATGGATCTTCGTACCAAGAGCACCGGTGGAACCCCCACTTTCAATGTCACTCTCACCATGACTGCCAAGATGCTAGTCCTGCCAATGGGCAAAGAAAGTGTCCATGGTGGTTTGATCAACAAGAAATGTTATGAAATGGCCTCCCACCTGCCGCATTCCCAGTACTGACCTCGTCTGTCCCTTTCCCCCACCATTCCCCATAGACTGTGCGCCCCTTTCTTTCCTGTACACACATACACCATTTTTATTTGGGGGCCATTACCCTCCACACCTCTTATTGCTGCCAAACCACATGGGCTGGGGGCCAGGGCTGAATGGACAGCCACCTCCCCTTACCCATACCCCTCCTGTGTGTGGGTGGAAAACTTTTTTGTTTGTTTGTTTTTTCTGAATAAAAAAGATTCTACTAAAAAAAAAGAAGAAGAACAATTTCAAATATCCATAATTAAATTATTACCATAGACCAGCTTTCTAGGAACAGAAATTCTGGAACAAAGGATTATGTACAATTTTAAGGGCCACAGTATTGAATTACAAGAAAAATATACAAAATCAGTCTATTTTGTAATCTATGATTTAGATTATCTATTCAATCAGTCTTCCTGAATTCATCAATCCTCTAGAGAGGTACCAAGGCATAGTTTAATTCTAAAGGTAGCAGAGAACGTTCACATTCAGATATGGTAAACTAGATAATTCAGAATTACCTTCCCAGCAATGATAACTAAAATAATTCATATGGAATATAAAAAGCTTCTTCCAAAAAACATCAAAAACTAATAAATAGCAGGGAATTATTTTGCCAATTCTGTCAAGGGCCTATAGAAATATAGAAATCATGGCAGATTTTTTGGGGGGCAGGGACAGAGCCTCAAGCTGTCCCCCTGGGTAGAGTGCCATGGCATCACAGCTCACAGCAACCTCCAACTCCTGGGCTCAAGTGAGTCTACTGCCTCAGCCTCCCAAGTAGCAGGGACCACAGGCGCCCACCACAACACCCAGCTATTTTTGGTTGCAGCCATATTGTTGTTTGGCAGGCCCAGGCTATATTCGAACCCGTCACCTTAGGTGTATGTGGCTGGCGCCTTAGCCACTTGAGCCATAGGCACCGAGCCATCATGGCAGATTTGAAGGTAGTAAATTATCTCATTTGGTCCTTCGCAGTTAGTTACAGATTCAACTTCTCATTCTACTCTTTCCCTCCCCTTCTCAGTCCAGAGAGGAGAAGTCAACATTTGGGCCAATTTTGTCAGAAGAGGTGGTTAAAAGATGGAGGAGTCTAGGGGCACATAAATTGGAAATCTAGGGCTTTCTAAGGCAGGGGTAAGTCTGAAAAAATACCCCATAACTTAAGAGTTGAATCCTAATTCAACTCAACGTGCAAGCAAAAGTAACCTGAAAGTAAACTAACCTTCCCCTTTACTGTGGTCCAGTTTCAAGGAATCTGGGTGATTCAGCAAACGTCAAATACTGAAGTGGATTACAGTGGTCCTGGATTGTTAATACCCCTATACATTACATCCTTTCTAGGGACAGATGATGTCACCCTCATCCTAAAATTACTCCAATAACTTTTTCAAATACAATTTCCAACACAAAGATAACCAGGCATAAGAGGAGATAAAATAAATAGTGAGGGTGTATAACATGCCTCCTGGGTAATGACTTTACTCTGAAAGTGAGAACAAAGTAACTAAAAAATTGTACCCTCATATTAATTTGAAATAAAAAATAAATTAAAAAAAATAAGAACAAGAGTCATCATAACCAATAGAAAACAGAAGGAGACTCCAAGATACCCAGATAGTGGAACTACTACTCATAGATGGAAAAAAAAATTATCTTACTATGGTCATAGGGATAAAAATTGAACTTAAAATTTTTGGCAAAAATATATAGAATTATAAAAACAGAAATTAAAGATTCAGGAACTGAAAAATATAATAACACAAATTATGAACTCAAGGGATGAATCTAAAAGCAGAGTAGAAGTTAGAAGGATTCATCCAGAATGGTACACAGAGAGACAAATGCACGACAAATACAAAAGAGAGAGTTAGAGACATGCTGGACACAGTAAGAACCAAACTACATTGAATTAGGATTTCAGAAAGAGAAGAGAGAAGGAAAGGGGCAAAAGCTTTATGTGGAGAGACAATAAATAACACTTCCAGAACTGAGAATGCAAGGCCATGATGCAGAAATGATGATGAAAGATATCAATCCAAAGGTTCAACAAGCCCCCTAAATCACATATAGGGTTAAAAGAAATCATGCCAGCATGTTTCATGGTAAGACTACAGAAAACCAAAGATAGAGACAAAATCCTAAACGTAAGTAAAAGGGAAAAAATAGATTGCCTTCAGAGGAATAAACAGACTGACAGCTGATGTCTTATGAGGAACTTTAGAACACACAATAAATATGAAATTCTATCTTTAATGTAATGAAAGAGAAGAACTAGCAGGCAGGGCGCAGTGGCTTGCTCCTGTAATCCTAGCACTCTAGGAGACCGAGGTGGGTGGATTGCTTGAGCTCACGATTTCGAGACCAGCCTGAGCAAAAGGGAGACCCTGTCTCTACTAAAAATAGAAAAACTGAGAGGCACCCCTAGCTCATTGGTTAGGGCGCCGGCCATATACACCGAGGCTGGTGGGTTAAAACCTGGCCTGGGCCAGCTTAAACGACAACTGCAACAACAACAAAAATGGCCAGACATGGGGGGGATTAAAAAAAAAGCCAGGTATTATGGCAGGTACCTGTAGTCCCAGCTACTTGGGAGGCTGAGGCAAGAGAATCGCTTAAGCCCAAGAGTTTGAGGGTGCTGTGAGCTGTTATACCATGGCATTCCACCAGGGTGACAGCTTGATACTGTCTCAAAAAAGAAAAACTGAGGCAAGAGGATAGCTTGAACCCAAGCTGAAGGTTGCTGTGAGCTATGACTCTATGGCACTCTACCCAGGGTGACAGCTCAAAATTCTGTCTCAAAAAAACAGAAAGAAAGAAAAGAAAAGAACTAGAATTCTACATTTAGTAAAAATACCTTTCAAGAATGAAGGTTAAGCTGGGCACGGTGGCTCATGCTTGTAATCCTAGCATTTGGGAGGCCCAGACTAGTGGATTGCCTGAGCTCACGGGTTCAAGACCAGTCTGAGCCACAGCAAGACCTCATCTCTAAAAATAGCCTGGCATTGTGGCAGGCACCTGTAGTCCCAGCTACTTGGGAGGCTGAGGCAAGAGAATTGCATAAGCCCAAGAGTTGGTGGTTGTTGTGAGCTATGATGCCACAGCACTCTACTGAGGTGACAAAGTGAGATTCTGTTTCAAAAAAAAAAAGGTGGTTAAATAAACACATTTTTAGGAAAACAACTACTAAAGAATTTGCTTTCAGAAGAACACATTGAAGGAAAAACATTGCTGTTCAGACAGAGGAAAATGATTCCAGAAGAAAGACTGGAGATACAGGAAGAGATGAAAAGCAAAGAAATAGAAGCTATGTGGGTAATTCTAATGAACACTGGCTGTAAAAGATAACATTAATAATGTCTTGTGGGTTTTAAAAGAAATGTAGAATTAAAATATATCACAATGATAGCACAAAAAGTGTGTGTGTGTGATAATTGGAGTTAAAATAGTATAAGGCCCTAGCATTACGGGAAGTGGGTAAAATTCCAACTAACATTAGGCTTAATTCTGCCAGGCCAGGAGATCCTCCTTCCCCTACCTATCACAGGCAGCACCTGAACTCAGGGAAGCCTGAGGACAAGTTCACCAGCCCATTCTCAGTCTGATCCCCCTAGGATTCAAGCATACTATCCAGGGGCCTGGAGACTTAGGATTACCTAACCTATTCCACAACCAATGGCACCTGAACTCTTCTCCAGGGGTCTGAGGTCCAGCTGACCCAAATTCCCAGCAACACTACAGTGGGGACTCACCTGCAGGAGATGAAAGGCAGTGCACCTCTCCCTCTCTGCACGGAGCAGCTTGTGTTCCCAGCAGAGGAGAACGGTCAAGCTGCAAAGCCATCTCTTTTTAGCTCAGGAAAGAGGTTCTGCTCTGAAATCCTTTATGCAGAGAACTATCAAAAAGGTGTTTTTCTGCAGATTTCAGTGACGCTGTGGTCTGGAGGTAGATTCAGGGTTTGACTGAATCGGGAATCATAGTCTTAGGATAGGGGTGAGATAGGGAAGTAGACTGCTTTCCTACCATAGACTAGTCAGCTGCCAGAGACAATAGAGAATTCTTCATGGTAAAGTTCAAACACATACCCACTGGCTTCTGCTGTAGCTGGCTCTTACCTACAAGTGTCACCTACTGGCTCTGTACAACCCAATTTAATACCTGCTATTAGTGCTGGAGAATGAGACAAGCTTCCTCTGCAATGCTAGTACTACAGAAGATAGTGAGTCTACTCATATGCCCAGGACATCTTTATTACAATGAGCATCTGAGAAAACCACCACATAAAGGCCATCTATAACCAAGAAACACATACAGAGTCTAGGCTCTTAAAAGCATCCAAAATCAAAGCCAAACAACCAAACATAACATATAATATATTCACACCCTCAAAGAGAAAAATAAAATATCCCCACGCAGGCCAGGGACAGCAGCTCACACCTTTAATCACAGTATGTGGGAGGCCAAGGCAGGAGGATTGCTTGAGGCCAGGAGTTCAAAATCAGCCTGAACAACCTAGTGAGACCCTTTACAAAAAACACTAAATTTAGTTGTAGTCTCAGCTACTTGGGAGGCTGAGGAAGGAGGATTACTTGAGTCCAGAAGTTTGAAGTTACAGTGAACTATGATAACACCCTACTCCAGGTAACAGAGTGAGGCCTTGCCAAAAAAAAAAAAATACCATCCATATGAAAGTAAATGCAGGCTCAGCGCTTGTGGCTCAAGTGGCTAAGGCACCAGCCACATACACCTAAGGTCGTAGGTTTGAATCCAGCCTGGGCCCGCCAAACAACAATGATGGGTGCAACCAAAAAATAGCCAGGCGTTGTGGTGGGCGCCTGTGGTTCCAGCTAATTGGGAGGTGGAGACAGGAGAATCACTTGAGCCCAGGAGTTGAAAGTTGCTGTGAGCTGTGATGCCATGGCACTCTACCCAGGGTGACAGCTTGAGGTTCTGTCTCAAAAAAAAGAAGTACAAAGAACATCTGGGAAACTCATTGCAAAAAGGATATCACTGGCTCGGCACCCATAGCTCAGTGGTTAAGGTGCCAACCACATACACTGGGCTGGTGGGTTCAAACATGGCTGGGGCCTGCTAAACAACAATGACAACAACAACAACAACAACAAAATAGCCAGATGTTGTGGCGGGCTATTGGGGCCTGTAGTCCCAGCTACTTGGGAGGCTGAGTCAAGAGAATCATTTAAGCCCAAAAGTTTGCTGTGAGCTGTGACACCACAGCACTCTACCGAGGGTGGCATAGTAAGACTGTCTCAAAAAAAAAAAAAGAAGATTCTGGGCGGTGCCTATGGCTCAAAGGAGTAGGGAGCTGGCCCCACATGCGGGAGGTGGCAGGTTCAAACCCAGCCCTGGCCAAAAACTGAAGAAAGAAAGAAAGAAGGGGCTCAGCGCCTGTGGCTCAAGTGGCTAAGGCTCCAGCCACGTACACCCAAGGTGGCGGGTTCGAATCTAGCCCGGGCCCGCCAAACAACAATGATGGTTGCAACCAAAAAATAGCCAGTTGATGTGGCAGGTACCTGTGGTCCCAGCTACTTGGGAGGCTGAGGCAGGAGACTGGCTTGAGCCCAGGAGTTAGAGGTTGCTGTGAGCTGTGATGCCAGGGCACTCTACCCAGGGGGACAGCTTGAGGCTCCGTCTCAGAAAAAAAAAAAAAAAAAAAAAGGAAGAAGGAAGGAAAGAAGATTCAAATAAGCTTGACCAGAAATGAAAAAGGAGACATTGCAATTGACACCACAGAAATATAAATGATCATTCAAAACTATTATGAACATCTCTATGCACACAAACTAGAAAACTTAGAGGAAATGAATGAATTCCTAGAAACATAGAACCCTTTAAGCTTATATCAGGAAGAAATTAAAATCTTGAACAGATCCATTCTGGGTAGCAAGATTGAACTGGTACTATACACAGAAAACATTGTGAATCATCAGGCAAGTGGCCAAAGACATCCAAAGCAGGGGGAAAGAAGCAGAGTGATCCATTTAGAAAGTATAGGGAGGGGGGAAGCACTAGACTTGGGGAAGGGTTGGGAAAGAGATCCCTCGGATTCCACGCTCCCCCAGTGTGAAATCCAAACTCTGAGGGATCTCCCCCACCACAACAGGCCTCTGAACTGATCAGGGAGCTGCTTTCAGGACTGCGCCCCAGAGCAGGTGCAATGGAGTCCCTCTAAATTCTGGCCTCAGGTTACTGCAACAGATGCCAATCTAGACTCTTAGTCCCTCAGTACCTGGTCTGCAGGGGAGTCAGCTCCACAGTGGCCACTTCCCTATTACCCTTCCAGGCCAAGGGGTAGAAGGGAAGGAGGGAACTCTGCTGTGCACTGTGACTGGGTGCTGTGCATCCCTCCCAGCCCTCCCACTAGCTGCCTCCTGGGAATCCCAGCAGAGCACCTAACACATTGTAATTGTCCTTGCTGGTTTCTTTAATTCATGCCCATATCTTTGTAAACAGTCTCTTATCAAAGTCACCTCAAATTTCCCAGTTGGCTCCATCCTATTCCTGCCAGGACTCTGACTAATGCCAGGCCTGAAATTTAATGTATTTCCATCAGCCAAAAATCTTATAATTGGGAATGTCTTGAATATACAAGCACTTCTGAATTGCTGTAAGTGAGACAGCAACACAGAAGATAGCTGCTGGTGATGTGGTCACACTGCAACGAGAACATTTGGGTAGGGCAATTAATACGTCCAAAGACATCTTTCTTTCAGGACAAATACTCTCCCACACGACCCTCAGCAGCTCCTCAGTTGCTACAGCATCGCTGCATCAACAAACTGTTCATTCAAAGAGATAGTTTTTGTCAAAAAAGAGTCTTTGTCCCTCAAATTTCTACTCTCTGATCACTGTGCTGTGAGCCGGAATCTTTCTCATGAACAAGACAAAATAAAAGCGGAACCAGCAGCACAGAGCCTTGGAGGGAATCCAAGTAAGGAACACGACGGGAAAAGAGAGAACAGCTGTAGCCGAGTGAGGCGGGAGCGCATCTGCTCGGGTCCAGGGCTCGCGCGCGCGTCACTGCTCTCCGGTCTTCAGCAGCTTTACGTCCGAGGCCGGATCAGGGCAGCATCCAGCTCTGGGTGGGCCGGGGGCCTCGAGGTGCCCGCAGCCTGTTGTGAGGGACGCTCAGCCAGGGTCATTCTCCCCAACTCACGTAGTTTAGCCAGAAGGCGACAGCTGGAGGACGGTGGCTGGCGGAAGCGGTGAACGTCAAACCTCCCGGCGTGCCACCGAGGACAGCACCTCGCACTGCTGGCCGGGCTGCGGGAAGTTACGACTGTCTCTGGGGAAGATGGTCTTCACCTGCACACTCATGGCGGGGGCGAGGACGGTGAAGTGAGATGGGGGGATGGGGCCACAGCAACCTGACGATGATGTCCTGCCCCACGGAGTGCGCTTGAGCACCGGCCGCAGCGCCTGGGGACTCTGAGCTCGCGCCCTGCACAGGCATTCAAAAACTCCTTCGCCCATTCCAGCCCCGCCCTGAAAAGAGAGTTTTATGGTACGAAGGCCCGCCGCCGACCTGGAGAGGCGGAGGAAATTCTGCTCTTGGACCCTGAGATTTTCGGGAGAAGGGTAACCCAGGGAAGTGCGAGAGGGAGCTCCACCCTCTGCCTTCCAACTGTGCATCCCAACGAAGCAGCGCTTTTCAAAGCGGTGGCAAATTGGCACCTAGTTGGTCTCTTGGTAAAGCTGGCCTTCCCCAAGAGTCTGACATCACCCTATCAGAGCCAGGTCCTGCCACCCTTACCTGAGCACAGCCTGGGTCCTAAACCTCCGGCCCTACTTCACGTGACTTCATCATCCAATTCCTCCTCCCCGACTCGCACCTCCAACCTCGCTCTTCATCTTCTCAACAGTCTCACCCCTTCCCTGGTTTCCTACCCACTTGGAGTCCACCAGAGGAGTGACCCTTGCGCCCCATCTGGAGAAACATCCACTTGGAAAACCCCCAATGCCGCGTGGCGTGGCTGACCTCAGGAAAGAGGTCATTTGCCCTTGGGAAGCGAAGGTATCAAGAAGTCAGTCCCAGGGCTGGCCCTGGGAGCTGCAGATACCCTGAGAGGCGGTAGGAGCACAGGGAGCAGCCCTTACCCCTGCTCAGAGTGGGTGTTGACTGACCGCTAAGGGAGCCTCGTCCTTCCTGCTCAGCTCTGGGCCTGGGGAGTGTTTCAAGGGAAGGAGAGGGAACATAAAAGGGATCCAGGGAACAGGGAGTGCCACCAGACTTACAGATCCCCTGCAGAGTTCTCAGTGGGTTACCCCTCTGCTCCCATTCTATGAAAGGAGTACGTGCTTAATTTCTTTCTGCCTTGACCTGTAGTCCCTGGGCTACGAGAAGAGCCCTCTTGAGAAGTGCTCTTAAGGGTCTAAGTTTTGTCCTCAACAGCCTGCGTGAAAACGTGTCTCACGCAGCTTTTCTTTTCTTTTCTTTTCTTTTTGAGACAGAGTCTCACTTTGTCACTCTGGGTAGAGTGCACTGGCTTCATAGCTCACGGCAACCTTGAATTCTTGGGCTCAAGAAGTAGCTGGGACTACAGGCTCACCACTATACCCCTTATGTATGTATGTATGTATGTATTTAGAGACAGAGTCTCAGTTTGTTGCCCTCGGTAGAGTGCTATGGCGTCACAGCTCACAGCAACCTCCAGCTCTTGGGCTTAGGTGATTCTCCTACCTCAGCCTCCCCAGCAGCTGGGACCACAGGCTCCCGCCAC
>NW_003852670.1:142956-145380 GCF_000181295.1 Otolemur garnettii | reverse complement strand
AAAGAAAGAAAGAAAGAAGAAAGAAACAGACCTCACAATCTTGCCACTAAACCCATGGTTCTCAAACATGGGACATTCGGTTATGACTGGAGATACATTTGTTGTCACAACTGAGGAGGGGATACTCAATGGATATCTAATGAACAGAAGCTATGGATACTACTAAGCATCCCACAAGGCACAGGACAGCCTCCACAGCACAGAATTATCCAGTCCCGCATGTGAATAGTGCCGAGGTTGAACATCCTAAATTAGACCACCTGCTAACACATGGCAGCTCCACAATTTGCACACAAGTCTCCCTCATCATATACCTGCTGGTTGCCCGCACCTCCTGGGCATTCCTCCACCCCTATCCCACTTCTTCCCAGCCAGTAAAGGATACACAGTCTTAGTCAACAGTTGCCAGAAATCAGACATGAGGTAACCTGTCCAAAATCATGCAGCCCATAAGTAACAGAACCTAGATTCAAACCTGGGTACCAAGATAGGGAAACAGAAGTAGGTATATTTTGCTGTTAAGATGCTAAATTATGGGCTTGGTGCCTGTAGCACAGTAGTTACAGTGCCACATACATTGAACCCAGCCCGAGCCAGCTTAAAGAACAATGACAATTACAACAAAAATTAGCCAGGAGATGTAATGGGCGCCTGTAGTCCCAGCTACTTGGAAGGCCGAGGCAAGAGAATCACTTAAGCCCAAAATTTTGAGGTTGCTGTGACATGGTACTTTACTGAGGGCAACATAGTGAGACTCTGTCTCAAAAAAAGAAAGAAAGAAAGAGTAACTGTGGCTCAGCACCCCGTAGCTCAGTGAGTAGGGCGCTGGTCACATACACCTCGAGCCCAGGCCAGGCTCGAGGCTGGCGGGTTTGAGCTTGGCTGGGCCTACTAAACAACAATGACAACTGTAACAAAAAATAGCCGGGCATTGCGGTGGGCACTTGTAATCTCAGCTACTCGGGAGGCTGAAGCAAGAAAATCGCTTAAGCCCAAGAGTTTAAGGTTGCTGTGAGCTATGACACCAGGGCACTTTACCGAGGGCAACGTAGTGAGACTCTGTCTCAAAAAAAAAAAAGCTAAATTGTGTAAACAGTGGTTGCTTTAGGCATTGGATTACATGTGTGATTTTTTCTTTTATCTATTTTCCAACTTTTTGACTCTGTTATTATATACATACATAAAATACATTATTTAAAATGTATCTTAAAATTTAAATGAAGGACTGGGTACAGTGGTTCATGCCTGTAATCCTAGCACTCTGGTAGGCCAAGGTGGGTGGATCTCCTGAACTCAAGAGTTCCAGACCAACCTGAGCAAGACCTCATCTCTAAAAAATAGCCAGGCATTGTGGCAGGTGCTGTAATCCCAGCTACTTAGGAGGCTGAGGCAATAGGACCACTTGAGCCCAAGAGTTAGAAGTTGCTAGGAGCTATGACGCCACAGCACTCTACTGAGGGCAAGAAAGACTCTGTCTCAAAATAAATAAATACATAAGGAAATAGAATTTAAGCAAAGGCATCAGAAATGCTAATTTGGACTATATTTATGAACTCTGGTTTCCAGGAGAAACTCAGCTATCCCCTCATCAGCCCTCTACAATGACTGGGCATTTGCCAGAAAGGAGTCCCACCAGTTTTCATATTACAGGGCTTTCTCCTCTCCTCTCTCACCTAAACCAATATTCTTGATGTCTTCTCCCACATACTTAGTTTTATTGAAGTCTAAAGAGTGTCTAGGGAATGCAGTTTGAGATGGTTCCCAAGGATTAGTCATTCTGTTTTTAGCTGTAGAGTCATCTCTGTCTCCTTGTACCTTATCCAAGTCAAGCTTGTCCACCTGAAACTTTCTAACACATGAACAGAAATTTTTAACATTTACATTTTTGTATATGGAGCTGACCTCTCATTTGGATACATCAATGTAGTCTGTGATGAAAGAAGGCATAGATGGAAAAGAGGACAGGCAATGACAGATCATGTTGCATTTGAGCTGGGAAAATAAATACTTTCATGATATTCAAATGTGCAAGAAAAACACACCCTGCTGGGCAACTACTGGTGCCACACCCAATGCACCAGAGGAAATGTGCCCAGGACACCTTGGAAACTGCCCTATATGGGGAATATGCTTGCATTATGCTTGAGGTTCTTTTTATTCTTCTGGAATATTCTCAGATTCACCCAAGCTCTTCTAACACATCTCTGCTGTTTCAAAGTTCAGGTCCAAATCTTCAACTCACTGACAAATGATTGTGTCTCTCTCCCTTAAACTTGTCACGTTATTTTGGCCAAGGCACTTATTCGCTGAGCCTGAGTCCTCACTGGTAAATTGAAAATAATAATACCAACCTCAGAGGAGTATGTGAGAATAAAAAGAGAGGGTAGATAAAAAGCAAGTTGGGCTCGGCGCCTGTGGCTCAAG
>NW_003852670.1:140359-141650 GCF_000181295.1 Otolemur garnettii | reverse complement strand
CACCAAACAACAATAATGGCTGCAACCAAAAAAAAAAATAGCCGGGCATTGTGGTGGGCGCCTGTGGTCCCAGCTACTTGGGAGGCTGAGGCAGGAGACTAGCTTGAGCCCAGGAGTTGGAGGTTGCTGTGAGCAGTGAAGCCATGGCACTCTACCCAGGGGACAGCTTGAGGCTCTGTCTCAAAATAAATAAATAAATAAATAAATAAATCTTAGGGGAGGTGTCTGTGGCTCAAAGGGGTAAGACGCTGGCCCCATATGCTGGAGGTGGTGGGTTCAAGCCCAGCCCCGGCCAAAAACTGCAAAAAAGAAATGATAAATAAATAAATCTTGGTGCACATTCACTGTTATTTCTTTAGGAGAGAGGCTTAGAAGTGGAATTTTTAAGACAAAGCACAAGCATCATTGCAAAGGGCTACCTCACAGAGCAGTGAGAGTTTGTACCATAATATGGACTGCCGACCTACACACATGGCTTGTTCCAGCCACATTCTTGGATCACAGGGCCTTTAGCAGCTGCCAAGGAAATCCAGGGGCCTAATGACAACCTTTTTTTTTTTTGAAATAGAGCCTCAAGCTGTCGCCCTGGGTAGAGTGCCATGGCATCTCAGCTCACAGCAACCTCCAACTCCTGGGCTCAAGCGAGTCTGCTGCCTCTGCCACCCAAGTACTGGGACTACAGGTGCCCGCCACAATGCCAGGCTATTTTTTGGTTGCAGCCGTCATCGTTGTTTGGTGGGCCTGGGCTGGATTCGAACCCGCCACCTTAGGTGTATGTGGCTGGCGCCTTGGCTGCTTGAGCCACAGGTGCCAAGCCAAAACTTTTTTTTTTTTGAGATAGAGTCTCACTATGTGGCCCTCAGTAGAGTGCCATGGTGCCATAGCTCACAGCAACCTCAAACTCTTGGGCTTAAGCGATTCTCTCGCGTCACTCTCCCAAGTACCTGGAACTACAGGTGCTCGCCACAATGCCCGGCTATATTTTTGTTGTTGTTGCTGTTGTCCTTGTTGTTTAGCTGGCCCGGGGTGGGTTCCCACCCACCCCCACTTGGTGTTTGTGACTGGCACCATAATCACTGTGCTATTTTTTTTATTAAACTTATTTTATTTTTTAATTAAAGTTAATAAACTTTTTATTAACTTTTTTATTAAATCATACCTGTGTACATTAATGCAATCATGGGGTATACGATATGCTGGTTTTATATACAATTTGAAATATTTTCATTAAACTGGTTAACATAACCTTCATGGCATTTTCTTAGTTATTGTGTTAAGACATTTGTTTTCT
>NW_003852670.1:136819-138967 GCF_000181295.1 Otolemur garnettii | reverse complement strand
CTCCCCTGGTGAAGAATTGTTGATTTCTTGTCTTCAAAGTCACTTCTCTCACTATTGGGAACAATAGCACATATTTGTTGCCTGGACTCAGGATGCAAAAGCAGGAAGCTGACTGTGTCCCTGCTGCCCTCTCCTCTCACCATCAGTCTCCTCTGGTGCGCAGTGATGGCCCTACCTCCCTCTTTACAGAGCTGGGATCTTCTATCTGCTTTCCACCTGAGCCAGGCCTGATATGTCCCTGCTTGATGGCTTGACCCTATGATGGGCACATCCTTCCTGGAGAAGCAAGTTCTCCTCCCTCCCTGCCCCTCATCTTACGGTGGCTCTTCCTGCTCTCAGGCCAACAGCACTGTTTCTGTCTGGACACTGGAACACAGCTCTTATCTGTCTCCCTGAACAGGGAAGCTTTATCCTGTAACTAAAAGTCTTGCCAATCTGAGGAAAAGGCTTGAGGACAAGGCTCGGGGAGAAAAAACTAGGTCATCTTCTGAGGTCAGGAGTCCTGGGGCCCCAGGAGGATAAAAATAGCCTTGTAACACTCTAGCCCAACTCCCTAGACTTCTTAATGAGGAAACTGAGGCCAGAAGAGAGTGGGACATGTCCAAGGTCACACAGTGAGAAAGTGTCTCAGCCAGGACTGGGATGAGGGTCTTCTCATGAAAGGTTTTGTGTGCTCTGTCCTGTTCCCCACTGCCCACTGAGACCCAAGTCAAGGGCTGCTTGTCCCCATGTATTTGGCAGGTACAATGCCTTTTGTGTTCCTACCATAGCCAGTGCAGTGAGGATAAAATGCAACATGGCCCAGACACCAGACAGTGAAACTGACTGAGGAATAACAGTAGAAACTAAACAGGCACCATTCCTCCACGTGGTCTACCTGGGCGAACTCATTTATTCCTGACAACCCACTGGGGCGGGTACTATTGTTATCCCTCATTTTACAGATGAGACACTGAAGCAGGGTGAAACTAAGTAACCAGCCCGTGGTCTCTCAGCAGATATAGGCAAAGGTGAGACTTGAATCTGAGCTTCAGAAACTAGATATTTGTGAGTGTGCATATATCAGAGGTGAGGGGAGAAGGTGGTGTCTAAGCTGAGCCTGGGAAGTGGATTTAATTGATTGCATCCCTGTGATATTATGCATGTTCTTCAGGCTTCTATATTGACTGTTAACTGAGCTACTTCTAGAGGCTTGATCTACTTCCAATTCCGTATTTGGGGGTGAGGAATAATAAGAACACTTTTTAGCTGGTGTGTACTTTTTCATTTTTGTTTTGTTTTTTGGTGTGTACTTTATAATATGTATATTTATTTATTTATTTATTTATTTTTTGAGACAGCGTCTCTGTGTTGCCCTAGGTAGAGTGCAGTGGTGTCACAGCTCACAGCAACCTCAAACTTTTGGGCTTGAGTGATTCTCTTGCCTCAGCCTCCCCAAGTTGCATTTCTTTTTTTTTGAGACAGAGTCTCAAGCTGTCACCCTGGGTAGAGCACTGTGGCATCACAGATCACAGCAGCCTGTGAGGTCAGAAGACAAGGAGAGGAATCTCATGAGCACCAGACAGATATCACATACATTGAGACAACTCCCCTGTGCCCCAAACCCCCCAAAGCACTGGGCATGTTTCTCCAGCCCACTTTGACCTTGGCTGTGGAGCACAAGAGCGAGACCCATTAGTCATCTTCAACCTCTGGGTTAAGAGTCCCCAACCCTCAGAGCATGAGGTTAAGGGCCTTTCACAGCCAGCCTTGTACAACCAGCCTGCCGCTGGGTGGCGCTGCGGCGCCTCGATAAGGGGACACCGCCTAGGCAGGGAAGCTGTGCCAGCCAGGGGATCAAGGAATGGGTGGGGTCCGGGCGGGGTCGCGACTGGGCCGGTGGGAAGAGAAGCGTCGCCTATCCTTCTGAGCAAGTTGCTTTTGAGCTAGGGTTGGGAAAAGGTACATGAAATAGTTCCTGCCTCCCAGGAACCCACAGTGGAACAGTCACGTGGATAACAAATTAATTGCTCCAACAATAGACGTAATTAGTTGCTCCTAGTGCAAGGAACAACTGGTTCCAACTGAGGGACTCAGGGGAAAAGGCGGCATTTGAATATTGCTGTAGGAGTTCAGATAGCTTTAATGGTGCAGACTCCCAGGGCATCC
>NW_003852670.1:134874-136222 GCF_000181295.1 Otolemur garnettii | reverse complement strand
TGAATTGCCAGCTCTGGTCCCAGCTTGTTGTGGGACCTTGGCCTGGACAAGGCAACTCTCAGGATTCAGTGACTATATCAGTAAAAAGGGTCTTCTGTATGCACAAATATGTTGAAAAATAAAAAAAAAGATTGGTTAAAAGCCATAGGTCCAAGATGGGCACAGTGGTTCATAGCTATAATCCTAGCACTCTGGGAAGCCAAGGCAGGTAGATTGCTTGAACTGAGGCGTTCACAGACCAGCCTGGACAAAAGTGAGACCCCGTCTCTACTAAAAATAGAAAAACTAGCTGGTGTTGTGGTGGACACCTGCAGTCCCAGCCACTTGGGAAGCTGAGGCAAAAGGATTGTTTGAGCCCAAGACTTAGAGGATGCTGTGAGCTATAGCCGTGGCACTCTATTCAGGGTGACAGAGTGATATTCTGTTTCAACATCAACAACAAAAAGCCTCAAGTGAAGAACAAATAAAAGCCTCTGTAGTCTTCTGCTGATATGAAAGCTCACCCAGGTCTCCTTGCAAGAGGCATGGGGTGGGCAGTGGGGCAGACTCTGCTCTGCTCCCTTCAGGTCTGGCCTGGCCCATGGGAAAGCCAGAAGATATCCGTGTCCTTGCCAACAATTCATCCTTCACAACTTCAGTAAAATCTGACGGGCCATACTTTGCAGCAGAAGTAGTTTAATGCTTAGTAGATAACATTTTGTTGAGTTTTTGAAGCTAAAACAAAGCATCTATGTTTTCAAATTTTCTTTTCAGAAGTTTAACCCATCATCATGTTGAAACACACATCCAGACTCACTATAGTCATCTTCTGGAAAACAAAACACCATCAGGTATGGACTGGCTGAAGTTTGCAACTAGAGGATCCAAGCTTGCCCAGATGGTTGCTGAGGGAGAGGTTGTCCCTTACTGATATGCACCTATCACTGGAAGGGGGTGCCTGTATTTGTCCTGAGTCCTCACAGTGAGGCTACATGCCAAGGCTGAGGGTGGTATCTCAAGCAGATACTCCACACCTCTTTTTGTCATTTACCAGTGATACAGGCGAGAAGTGATAAGAGCATTTGGAGGTACCCAGGGTCTCACAGATCTGAGGGTTTGGCAGAAAGGGGGCTCCTCTTCACCTATGTCCAGCCTCAGAGCCAGGATTGCCCACCCCAGCTGGGGAGGGACTCCAGCACAGGCAGCAGGAGCTTTTCTCCAGCTATGTTTACATAGCACCCACATCTTTCCATTTAAGTAGTATATGACACATCAGTACAAATTGCAGTTTGGGGCCTGGCACAATGGCTGACACCTGTAATCCTATCACTCTGGGAGGTTGAGATGGGTAGATCGCCTGAGCTCAGCA
>NW_003852670.1:128573-129608 GCF_000181295.1 Otolemur garnettii | reverse complement strand
AAAGAAAAAACGTTCAGCTTCACTCATGATAAGAGAAATCCAAGTCTGAACAACACTGAAATCACATTTCTCACTTACCAGGTTGGCAAAAATTCAAACGACTGAAAACATACCCTTTGAGACTATGGGAAAACCGACATGCTCCCACTTAGCTGGTCTGGGTGCAAAATGGCACCTCCCCCATAGAAGGGAATTTGGCAAAATCCACTAAAATTACAAATGCACATATGATTTCTGAGAATGTATCTGACAGATATTCCTGAATATGGACAAAATGATGTGTATTTACTATATGATTCTGTTGAAAAATTTTTATTTACTGTATTACTGTATTATACTTTATTTACTATGAGATAAAGTTTATTTATTGTAAGATTTTTTTTTCAGACAGAGTCTCACTATGTGGCCCTCAGTAGAGTGCTGTGGCATCACAGCTCACAGCAATCTCAAACTCTTGGGCCTCTCCTGTCTCAGCCTCTCAAGTAGCTGGGACTACAGGCACCCACCACAACGCCCAGCTATTTTTTGTTGCAGTTGTCATTGTTGTTTAGCTGTACCAGGCCAACTTCGAACCCATCACCCTCACATAACCACTGTGCTATGGGCACCGAGCCTATAGATTGTTTTTAATAGCAAAAAACCTACAAATTCCCCACATCCCATCTGTTGATGTTTGGTTGAATAAACAATGGTTAATCTATACAGTAGATGCAGGTATTGTAAGAAAAAGATGGTCTCTCTCACCTTTTCCCTTTCTTTGGAAGTGCTCTAAAAAAAAAAAAAAAAAAGCTATAAGCAGTGGCTCACATCTATAATCCTAGCACTCTGGGAGGCTGAGGTGCGTGGATTATATGAGCTCACAGGTTCAAGACCAGCCTGAGCAAGAGCGAGATCCCATCTCTAAAAATAGCTGAGTGTTGTGGCAGGCAGCTGAGGCAAGAGGATCACTTTAGCCCAAGAGTTGGAAGTTGCTGTGAGCTATGACCACATGGCAGTCTACTGAGGGTGACAAAGTGAGACTCTGTCTTAAAAAAA
>NW_003852670.1:126824-128230 GCF_000181295.1 Otolemur garnettii | reverse complement strand
GAGCTGTGACACCACAGCACTCTACCAAGGGTGACGTAGTGAGACTCTGTCTCAAAAATAATAATAATACTAATAATTATATCATCAAATCTAGTGAGGATATAATAAAATTATTTCACACACACACACACTGCTCACCTCCATCCAAGCAAGTATCTTTCATTGCCAGCATCAGATATCATTCTTTAGTTGATTTTTCCTTTACATCTTCAGGAACTCTCCTGTGCACTACACGGAAATGTGATGTCATCTAGGCAGCGACTAGCACAGGAACTCAGGAGGATGGAAAAAATCAAGGTGAAGATGGGTGGAGTGAAGCTGCCAAACACGTGTACCTCTAACATAAAACTTTTGGGAGCAGCGCCTGTGGCTCAAAGGAGTAGGGTGCTGGTCCCATATGCTGGAGGTGGTGGGTTCAAACCCAGCCCCAGCCAAAAACCGCAAAAAAGCAAACAAACAAACAAAAAAACAAAACCAATTTTTGGTGGGAGACAGAGACCATATTCTTCTACTATAGAAGGCACGAAGATCAGACACTTGCTTTTCCAGCTGCCTTTGCAAATAAGACATGGACATCTATGAAAGAGGCTTGGCCAGTTGCCTGCCTCCTTCCCAGAATCTGAATGAATTCCTCCCAGAGTGATCAACAGCAGCAAGCACAACGTCCATGCTCTGGAGCAGTGGGCATGTCCTGGAACCAGTGTCAGTAGAGGGTTGAGAATGGGCCTAGTATTGATGTCCCAGGTCCCATGTTAACACCAAGGAAATGTAGTAGTGGCCTTATTTTGTATTGCTGATCTCATTTTAAGGCATAATTTTTGCTGTGATCTTGGTTGCATAGCTTCCCTTGGACCTGCCTATGTCCCAGGCCTGTATATCCAGTCCTTCCTGTGTTCATTCTATACATTCCACTTCCTTAAACCTGGCAGAGTTGCTTCCATTTGCATACAACTAACTCTGCTTCACGTGTCTGGATTTTGTTAGAGAAATCCAAGAACCCACAACCTAGCTGGGATCTCTAGACCTATCTCTTTGGCAGGAAAGAAAGAAACAAGGAAAGGGTACAGAAATACCACCAATCTTATAACAGAGTGCTAGGTGACTAGGGGTGTGTGTGGGGTGTCTGGAGAGAGAGAGAGAAAGAGAGAGAGAGACAAAGAGAGAGAAACACTGGGCATGGTAATCAGCCATGAGAACACAAGAGGCTTTCCTGAGAAGAGGCTGCCAGAGCTGGTCCCACCTTAAACTAATACCTGAGGTTTGCTGGGAAGCAGGTGATGGTTTCAGTCAATTAGGGATTGGAGGTCAAACTTAAGGGTGGTTACAGGATTCAGAATGTGTGACTGATGGTGAGCTTTCTGCCACATAGTTACAATTTGGAATCATTTTTAAAATGACAACCATGA
>NW_003852670.1:122993-125959 GCF_000181295.1 Otolemur garnettii | reverse complement strand
TAATTATTTCTTTAATTGTGGGTATATGTCTTTTTTTTATTGTGGATAAGGATACATGATACTCATTTTGTCATTTTAGCCATTTTTAAGTGTATAGTTTAGTGGTATTAAGTACATTCACAGTGTTGTTCAACCATCACTCTTATTGATTTTTAGAAATTTGTCATCATTTCAAACAAAACCCCCACACCCATTAAACAAAAACTCCATACTCCTCCCTGCCTCCAGCTCTTGGTAACCTCTATATGCTTTATGTCTGTATCAATTTGCTACTGTAGGTACCTCATATAAGTGTATTTATATAATATTTGTCCTGTGGCTGACTTATTTCACTTAGCATGATGTTTTCAAGGCTCATCTATGTTGCAGGACTTGTAAATATCTCATTCCAGGCTGGATGTGGTAGCTCATGCTTGTAATCCTAGTACTCTGAGAGGCCGAGGTGGAAGGATCACTTGAGTTCAAGACCAACCTGAGCAAGAGGAAGACCCTGTCTTTACAAAAAATAAAAAAATCAGCCCCATGCTGTGGTGGGTGCTTGCAGTCCCAGCCACTCGGGAAGCTGAGGCAATAGGGTTGCTTGAGCCCAGGAATTGAAGGTTGTGGTGAACTATGACAATATCACTGTAATCTAGCCAGAGGAAACAGAGCGAGACTGTCTCAAAAAAACAAACAAATACATCTCATTCCTTTTTAAGGCTGGGTATTATTCTGTTATATGTATATATCATATTTTGCTTATCTACTCATCTATTGATGGACACCAGGGTCGTTTCCATCTTTTGGCTATTATGAATAATGCTGCTATGAGCATTGGTGTGCAGGTATCTATTTTGAGTCACTGTTTTCAGTTCTTCTGGTTACATACCCAGAAGTGGGATTGCTGGATTATACAGTAATTCTATGTTTAACTTTTTGAGAAATCATCATACTGTTTTCCACAGCGGCTCATCTTTTTATATTTTCACCAGGAATGTATAAATGTTCCAATTGTTTCATATCTTTGCCAGCACTTTTAATTTTTATAATAGCTATCATACTGGGCATGAAGAGATATCTCATTATGGTGTAATACTTTTTAATGCATAACCTCACAAGCCAAGGGATGTGTAAACACCTGTCTGACTCTGAGCTTTTCATTCCACATCCTGGTCCTTCTGAGGCCTAAGCACATCTGTTTTAACAAAGCAGAATGTTTATCCAACATTGTAGGACTTAGCTTAAATATGCCATCTTTGGTGTTGAATGCCTCATAACTCATTTTGGGGATTTGCCTAATTGCATGCTCTCCTTCCAGAAATGCAAAACACCCCTGAATCATCCTTTACCCAGAGGATAGGCTGAATGGAACCCCTGCCTAAAAGGAGGCTGTGTAACCTGGTCTAGCAGCATTTCTCCCATAGTTGGCATCAGAGGTCCCTGGGCCACAGAGGTGGTAGCAGACTGTACCCTCTTTCTGTCTGAGGCAACCTAGGGCTCCTTAAGTGGGACATGCACAGCTGACAAACAAATCCAACATCATAGCAGTGATCATCACACTTGATCAGTGCCAGGATTCCCCAAGGGAAATATGCTGGTTGCCTTATTTCAGTCCTGGCCCCAACATTCATATTCTTAGAGGTTTCTGGAGGACTCCATTGTAAAGCCATGTGGAGAACTTCAGGACTAAAGGCTTCTCCTGGATCAGGTGCAGGGTCTTGTCAGGAGACAGCTCTGAGCACAGGACAGTTGAGGTCAAAGCCAGGCAGGAGTTTAGAGACTGGGAAGGTCACTAACAATAGCTCCCCAAGAGGTTCTGCTGAATTTTTCACCAAATAGGCACATCCATAAACAGCTGAGCACCTCCACCCTTCTCGGGGTGCCTGCAGCTCTGAGGAGATCCATGGCTTACTTCTGACCTTGTTTTCTTCCTCAAAGACCTCTCTGCAGGTCCTGCAGACTCCACTCTTGTCTGGACAAAGAGAAATTCCTGCTCCTGTTATGGAGCTCAGAGGTGCCCAAGGCTCAAAAACAAGCTCTGGATTCCAGCTTCTCAGAGGCAGTAACCAGAGGTAGGGGCAGGAACACCTCTGATGGAGAGAAATGCAGTCCAGCTTTCTTCCCTGAGGTTGGAAACAAAACACTCAGGGTTCCCAGGCCTGGATTCTTTCTCACTGGGAAATATTTCTCTTGCACAGCCGGTCTATAAAGATCAGAACAGGGCTGGGCTATAAGAGAGAGAGGCCTGAAATGCCAATTTTGCTTTGCAATTAGCCCTTGGATTTGGAGAGGAGGATGTTGTGCCTTCAAACTTTTAGGTGTTAGACCCCGCAGTGGGCTCACACCTGTAATCCTAACCCTCTGGAAGGTCCAGGTTGGAGGATCACTTGAGCTCAAGAATTTGAGACCAGCTTGAGCAAGAATGAGACCCCATCTCTTCTAAAACTAGAAAAATTAGCCCATTTTCATGATGGTTGCTGTAGTCCCAGCTACTTGAGAGTCTGAGGGAAGACGATTGCTTGAGCCCAAGCATTTGAGGTTGCTATAAGCTATGACGCTATGGCATTCTACCAGGCGCGATAAAGTGAAACTCTGTCTCAAAAAAAAAAGAAATTAAAAAAAAAATACTAATGCCATTTATGAGGCCCAGTGTGGGGGCTCATGTCTGTAATCCTGGACTATGGTAGGCTAAGGCGGGTGGAATGCCTGAGCTCAGGAATTGGAGATCAGCCTGAGCAAAAGTGAGAATCCTTCTCTACCAAAAATAGAAAAGCAGGCTCGGTGCCTGTGGCTCAATCGGCTAAGGCGCCAACCACATACACCTAAGGTGGCAGGTTCAAATCCCCAGCCAGGGCCTGCCAAACAACAATGATGGCTGCAACCAAAAAATGGCCGGGCGTTGTGGTGGGCGCCTGTAGTCCCAGCTACTTGGGAGGCGGAGGCAGGAGACTCACCTGAGCCCAGGAGTTGGAGATTGCTGTGAGTGT
>NW_003852670.1:119946-121735 GCF_000181295.1 Otolemur garnettii | reverse complement strand
GAGGCAGGAGAATCGCTTGAGCCCAGGAGTTGGAGGTTGCTGTGAGCTGTGATGCCACAGCACTCTACCCAGGAGGAAAGCTTGAGGCTGTGTCTGAAAAAAAAGAAATGTTTTAGGTTAAGACACACTTGTATGCATTTTTATGCAAAGTAAAGCCCAGTGCCTTTTTGAGGCCTTCACTTGCCCTCTCTGTTAAGATTTGAGCAGAAGGTGGCACTAACCTCCCTCTCTGGCTTCCCTGGCACCAGCAGGAGGTGACAGACCATAGTTGAGTGCCTGTTACTTAGTTCCCCAGTTCCCTTGGCAGAGCCTGCATGGACTGGCTGGGATCACAACCAAAGGTCCCACTTACACAGGGGTGGGCCCTGCACACAGCCTCTCTGTCTCCAGGTTCTGGAAACCACTCCTCTCCTCTGATCCCCGCAGGCCCAGGGGAGGTGACCGAGTTATTGTTTCTAGTATCAAATACTGCACTGTCCCTCGTGGTTACTCTACACCCTCCCCTCACCTTTGTAAATAGTCCCTTTATGAAACTCTCCTTAAATTACCCAATCGAGTGTGTCATCTGTTTTCTGCCAGGACCCTGACTGATATAATCCCTAAAGAGATAGGGAGTAACTCATCCAAGTTACTGAGTGTTAGTAGGTGGCATAACCAGGCTTGGAAACAGGTCTGTCTGCATTCACAGCCTGTGCTGCTTCTGCCTGATCAGCTTGCTAGACCCAAGAAGGCGTCTGCTTGAGGAGCTGTAAGCTGGGCACGTGGGATGACATCCAGCACCAGGCTTGGGAAATGAATTCTTTTCCTGCTCCACAGCCTACCTACACCATGGCATTCCCAGGGCCCATTCTTCCTCTGCCTTTCCTAAAGCTGGTGAGTGTGCTCCCTCTATTCAGCTGTTGTTGCACTTGCCAGGAAGCCTTTGCTTGCAGGGGGCCCAGAGCAGCCAACTTAATGACTCATGTGGTGCCCTGTGAAACATATCCACACGTACTTGGAGATATTTCACATCAGCAGTAGAATCTAATTTCTCTTCCTTGAATATGAGCTGCCCCTAGCTATTTGCTGCTAACAAATAAAATACAGAGGGAGTGATGAGGAATGTCAACTTTTTTTTTTGAGACAGAGTTTCATCATGTCGCCCCTGGTAGAATGCCGTGCTGTCACAGCTCACAGCAACCTCAAACTCTTGAGTTTAAGAGATTATCTTGCCAGTCTCCCAAGTAGCTGAACTACAGGCGACCACCACAACACCTGGCTATTTTTTTTATTGCAGTTGTTTAGCTGGCCAAGGCTGGGTTCAAACCTGCCATCCTCGGTGTATGTGGCTGGTGCTATAACCACTGTGCTACGGGCGCCGAGCGAAGGGCTCTTTCTTCCTGGGACACTCATTCATAGAATACAGCTGCTGTGCTTGTGAGGAAACCAAGGCCACCTGTGGAGGCATGTATGAGTAATCCAGCTGAAGCCCCTGCTATGAGGAAGCCCCGAAGCCCAGCCATGGCTCCACCACAACTGCATGAGAGATCCTGGTAAGAACTGCACAGCTGGCTCAACAGGTGGCTCTCGCCTTCAATCCTAGCACTCTGGGAGGCCGCAGCAGGTGGATAGCTTGAGCTCACAAGTTCAAGACCAGCCTGACCAAAAGGGAGATTGGGTCTACTAAAATAGAAAAAACTGGGTGTCACCTGTGGCTCAGTGATTAGGGTGCCAACCCTATATACCAAGGGTGGCAAGTTCGTACCTGGCCCTGGCCAAAATGCAACAAAAAATAGCTGAGCATTGTGGC
>NW_003852670.1:114680-116859 GCF_000181295.1 Otolemur garnettii | reverse complement strand
CTGTTTTGTAAATTCAGCTTTAACCTGAAAGTGTAAATGCCACGGCACTCTACCCAGGGGGACAGCTTGAGGCTCTGTCTCAAAAAAAAAAAAAATTCCTGGGCTTAAGTGATTCTCTTGCCTCAGCCTCCCCAAGTAGCTGGGACTACAGGCGCTGGCCACAATGCCAGCTATCCCAAGATTGCAGTGAGCTGGGAGCGGAGCTTCTGCCATCACTTTCAACAGGGCCTGAACTCACCCAGTTCCCTGCAGGCTTTGCCACCCACCCTCTACCACTGAGAGAGAAGGCACAGCCTACTAGCTCATGACCAGTTTTTGCCCTTCCAAGCCACATGACTTTGCCCTTTTATGGTGCTGAAAACAAAACAAACAAGTTGAACTTCCAGTCATTTGAGCAGAGATACTATACCTCTTTTCCAGAATGACCTCTCTGGGGCAGGAACATTGGATATGCCAGCAAAGATGGAGATCTTACACCAGCAAAGATGGATGCCCTCTGAGGCTTAGGCCTGCCAGGACCTCCATTCAGCCTGTCTTTTTCTTATAATTTGCTAGGTAGTCCATATAAAAAGAGATGTGATTTTTGAAATAATAGGCTTAAGCCAGGTGCCTTACCTCATGCCTGTAATCTTAGCACTCTGGGAGGCCAAGACCAGAGGATCCCTTGAGCTAAGGAATTTGACACCAGCCTGACCAAGAGTAAGACACCATCTCTACTAAAAATAGAACTATTAGGGCAGCGCTTGAGGCTCAGTGTAGGGCGCCGGCCCCATATACCGAGAGTGGCAGGTTCAAACCCGACCCTGGCCAAATTGCAACAAGAAAATAGCTGGGTGTTGTGGTGGGCGCCTGTGGTCCCAGCTACTTGGGAGGCTGAGGCAGGAGAATCCCTTTAGCCCAAGAGTTGGAGGTTGCTGTGAGCTGTGTGACACCACGGCACTCTAACAACGGCGATAAAGTGAGATTCTGTCTCTACCAAAAAAAAAAAAGAGAGAGAGAGAGAGAGAGAACTATTAGCCAGGGATTGTGGTAGCATGCCTGTAGTCCCAGCTACTCAGGAGGCTGAAGCAGGAGGATCACTTGAGGCCAGGAGTTGGAGTTGAGTTTGCATGAGCTATGATGACACCACTGCACTCTAGCCCAGCTGACAAAGCAAGATCTTGTCTCAAGAAACAAATTTTAAAAAGTGTTCTTAGGGGGATTACTTTGGTTGTGATATCACCAAAGGTGGTGTGGAGCACTGCCAATGAAACAAGGCAATGATATCAATTTTGAGAGACTGTTTGTTGGCCTAATGGGGTGAGAGGAACAGAGAAAAGTGAAGTAAAGTCTTGGCCCCAGTGTTTTTGTCAGCCATGGGGACTGAGACAACCCAATGAAAGCAACGGCAGTGGACACCACAGCAGAAGGCTTACCAAGTTGCTGGGGAAGATGGAAGTGATGAACCCTGGCTGTGGTGGAGGGAGGATGATAGGAGGGAACTTGAGGTGTGGGGTGGGGAAAGGGTCACTCCTGTAGGTGAGCTCATGGCTGGTAAAAACACCGAAGCTGTATAGCCCAGATACCTGCTGTGGAACAGCACGACAGGCCAGCAAGAGAGTAAGGGGGTCAGAGAATGAGTTTGGGGAAGGTTTTGACTGAGATTCTTAAACCTGGGCCTGGACACAGGCCCGGAGAAGTAGGATGCATTTTTTCAGGGCGGAAAGAGTTAACAGAGCATATCTCTTTTCAAAGGTTGAGACTACCACAGAGACCATCTGGGCTGCATAAGATAAAACTCAGGCTGCCTGTAGTCGCATGGCCTTTAATTCACTTGTGCCTCCAGAAACCTGGTCTGGGTAGGGGAGGGGAGCTAATATAACTGTTCTCATTTACCAAACCTCATACTTCCCTCCCTTTCCTTTATCCCTGAGGGCTTCTGGAAGAATGAGAGAAAGTAGTACACAGCCTGAGGCTGGCTATGTAAGGTAAAGAGACCCAGCATGCATGCATTCATCCATTCAATTAACATTTCTTGGGAACCAGGCCTGCACCGGATAGGTAGACCTGGTGAGAGCATGTATAGTCAGAATAAGATGGAGTCATTTTATTGGTCTGGTCAGTTTAGTTCCTACATGACCTTTACCTCATGTTTCCCATTCTTGCTGTTTTGTAAATTCAGCTTTAACCTGAAAGTGTA
>NW_003852670.1:108318-114310 GCF_000181295.1 Otolemur garnettii | reverse complement strand
TCAGAGCTCACAGCAACCTCAAACTCTTTAGCTCAAGCTATTCTCTTGCCTCAGCCTCCCCAAGTAGCTGGGACTACAGGCGCTGGCCACAATGCCAGCTATTTTTTTTTTCTTTTGCAGTTTTTGGCCGGGGCCGGGTTTGAACCCGCCACCTCTGGTATATGTAGCCAGTGCCCTATTCCTTTGAGCTACAGGCGCTGCCCTATTTTTTTAGAGTGGGGACATGGCTCTTGCTCAGGTTGGTTCCAGACTTCTGAGCTCAGGCAATCCACCCGCCTGGGCCTCCCAGGGTGTTAGGATTACAGGAGTGAGCCTCCGGTCCCAGGGAGATTAACTTTTGAACTGGAATGTTGTTTTGGGTCATGGGTTATGTCAATTATTATTTATTACGTGTCATTGGTTATGCTGATTATTGTTAAGATTACGGTTAACATGGTTTTTCCTTTGAACTTTAAAGTATAAAGCTACACGGGAGGTTGAGGCAAGAGAAACGCTTAAGCCCAAGAGTTTGAGGTTGCTGTGAGCTGTGACGTCACAGCACTCTACCGACGGCGACATAGTAAGACTCTGTCCCAAAACAAACAAACAAACAAACAAACAAACAAATCAAAAAACTATAATTTTGGAAATGGAATAACAGAACAATCTTGGGGAAGCTACTCTTACTGTTCTCCAGAATCTCCCTCCTTCTGACAAAGTTTGGGGGACTTATCCCCATCTCTCGCACATTGGCAGACAGAGACAGGCGTTGGACCCTCTTTTTTCGGTAACACCGGGACACTGTCCCAAGAGAAGCCAAGATGCGGAAGCTGAGGCGGCACACACCTAATTATAATTGCAATTACTATTTCCTACTCGACTGCTCTCAGGATTCGCTGAGGGGACCAGGAAGTGGAAGAGAGGCCACAGGCCAGTGGGCTTCGGATTTGCTGAATGTTTCGACTTCAGCTGGGTGAAGAAAACCCTATAGATGTGAGCGCGGGAAGAAAAAAAAAAAAAACAACAGTGCAGTAAGGCCACGCAGGAAGCTAGCAGCCGGCTTCAGGGCCGGGCTGGTAGCGTTGTGATACGCCTAGATAGGCGCGACAGCCCTGTGACAAGCCACCCCACTGCCTCCTGTACTCAGGACGCACTCTCGGCGGCCGGTGTGCACCCACATTTCCTTGGGCTACACAGGCCTGGAAGGGACTCAGCTGGCGGGAAACTCCGAGGTGCGAGAATTCTCGTTGGGCGCAGCTCACGTTGCTAAGCCCCTTTGGACTCAAAAGCCTCACATAAGACGATCAAAGCCCAGGTGGGACTGGCGAGCTAATCCGCTGCTGCTCGCTGGTCCCCGGCGGCTCCCAAGGGCCGCGCCGAACCGCAACAGCCTGCACAGCGTGTGCGTCTTCGGTCAGCCCTTGCTCACAGCCAGTATCCACTCCCCCGGCCGGGACCAGGACAGTCCAGCAGAGCAGCCGGCTACCGGATCCGGCCAGAAAGTGATCTAAGTCATCGGCACAACAAAGACGTCTCCCGGCGGCGCCTTCTGTCTTGTAAATGACCTGTCCCTAGGGGTGCAAAGTGGAGCCTCCCGGGAGAAGCCTGCCCGGGGCATTTGGGCCAGCACTCCGCTCGTCCCCCAAGGACTGAACACATTCATTTGTAATGTTAATATTTTCAAGCTTCCTCTCTGCCCAAACCCACCTCCTAGAAAGCCGGCAGAAGCCTCCGGGATTAATGACCAAATCGCCTTTGGCAGGGGTGGGAACCGGGTAAACATTTGCTGGTCTAAACTGGAGAGGCTGGTGCGCGGAGACCGATGCAGGTAAATTATTACACAACCCTGACCACTAGCTTTAAAATCTCCTTTGTGCACCGATTGTAGGAGTTGGAGAAGTTTTCCCAGTAAACAGACCTTTATTTGCACCCGTCCGCCATACCCTCCCGCCCCTGAGCCGGCAGTGCGGAATTCAGGTCACAGGTGGGGTGAGGGGCAGGGCGGCTTGGTAGCTGCACCGAGCTCTGGCAGAACTGAACCCAAGCCCCGCCCAGGCCACGGCCTAGCCCAGGTCCCTCTGGGCCTGATCCCAGCCCGTGCTCCAATGCTAAGTCGCCCCTAGGCCGCCGCACGACCTTGGGTAGCCCTGACCACACCGGGTCGGGTGTCGTTAGCCACAAGGCCACCGCGCGGGTGGAGAACACAGAGGGCATCACAGCGGGAGCTTTTAAAAACTCTTGGCATCCGTTTCCCTGTCCAAATTAGATAGGTTGTTCAGTTTCTGCCAACATTATCTAGTCATACTCCTTGCCCAGCCCAGCTGCCAGCGACGGTAATAATACCCGCACTTTGGGAGCGCTGACACTCTGCCAGGCGCTGTTCCAAGCCGGTCTGTTAGGGTGGAAAGTTCAGTAGGTGCTGTGAGAGAGGAGAAAAGGATATTTCTAGGCCAAAATTAGGATATAAAAGTTTAAGTTTGTTGGGCGGCGCCTGTGGCTCAAAGGAGTAGAGCACTGGCCCCATATGCCGGACGTGACGCATTGAAACCCAGCCCTGGCCAGAAACTGCAAAAAAAAAAAAAATTATAAGTTTGTTGTATATATGTATATATAATTTTTGAGACAGTCTCACTATGTCACCCTGCATAGAGTGCCCGGGGAATCATAGCAAGGTCAAACTCCTGGACTCAATCGATCCTCCTGCCTCAGCCTCCTGAGTAGCTGGGACTACAGTGCCCACTACAAGGCCAGGCTAGTTTTACTATTTTTAGTAGAGACAGGTCTTGCTCTTGCTTAGGCTGGTCTTGAACTTCTGAGCTCAAACAATCCACCTACCTTGGCCTCCCAGAGTGCTAGGATTTACAGGGAGGAGCTACCTTCCTGTCTGCCTCCTTCCGCCCCACCCCCTATTTTATATTTTGGAAGTAGAGCGGAAGTAAGAGCGGAAAGAGGATGTGGAAAGAGAGAAGAGAGCAAGTAGATGGTGTGGCATCCCAAAGAAAGAAAAAGAACAATGCCTGCAGCTGAGGTCAGGGGTTAGCTGAATTTAAGGGGGAGACAAAAATGGTAATTGCACCTAAATTCACAAGGTGTTGTGGAGGAAAATGTTGCATCCATTTTCTCTGCCATGGCTGAAGACATTTTTCCAGGTGTTTACAGTCGTGAGGCTTGATGTTCATAGTCCATTGTTCATTCAGGAGCTTTTCAGGAACAAATTCCAAAAGGTCTTTCAGGAACTAAAGCCCTATTTAGTTAATAAGTCTATCAGTTGTAAGAAAATTTACATTTCCAGATGGGTGCAGTGGCTCCTGCCTATAATCCTATGAGGCCAGAGGATCACTTCAGCTCAGTAATTGGAAACCAGCCTGAGCAAGAGCAAGACTTGCTGCTACTAAAAATAGAAAAAATTAGCTGGAATTTAGGGCAGGCACCTGTAGTGCAGCTACTTGGGAGGCTGAGGCAGGAGGATCAATCACACTCCTCATGAACCCAGGAGTGTGAGGTTGCTGTAACTAGGCTGGAACTCTAGCCTGGGCAAGAGAGTGAAACTGTTTCAAATTAAAAAAAAAAAAAAAGGCCAGATGCAGTGGCTCTTGCCTATAATCATAGCACTCTAGGAGGCCAAGGTGGGTACATTGCCTAAGCTCACAGGTTTGAGACCAGCCTGAACAAGAGTGAGACCCTGTCTCTAAAAATAGCCGGGCATTGTGGCAGGCGCTTGTAGGACAGCTACTTCGGAGGCTGAGGCAAGAGAATTGTTTGAGCCCAAAGAGTCTGAGGTCGCTGTGCGCTATGATCCCATAGTGCTCAACTGAGGGCGACAAAGAGAGATTCTGTCTCAAAAAAAAAAAAAAGGAAAAAGAAAATTTACATTTCCTTTTGGTCTGCTGGGCTCCCCATTGGCTTATAAAAAGAGAAGGGGGGAGAGGGATGCTTGCAAGAGAAAGAGAACAGGCAGATTGATTTTAGTCCTTACTGAAAAAATGTATGAGTTAATTATTTTCTATTATTTCACTGTAAAGACTGACCATCCTTACACTTCACATAGATTAACTTGTGATGAGGTGAGCAAAGTCACTGTCTCACTTATTTTTAGAACTGGTGCATCATCTGCTCTTCATCACCTGGTAGTGTGAGAGCAAATTGGGACACACTCCCCTGTTGGATAGAGCGTTCAGATCCATAGAATATTTATCTGGGGCCAAGCATTCTTGTGTGTTGGGGAGGGGTCAGGCAGGTCATCAGTTGGTGGAACAGGTTTGCCACTCCCGCCCTGCGCCCTGCGCTCACACAGTTCTCCAACTTCAACACTTTCTAATGCAGTAAACCCTCCAAGCAGGAGCTGCCTGATCTTCTAAAAGCCTTTGCCTCAAGCTGGGAAAACCCAATAGAGGACTGATCATTTTTCAACTAGTGGAGCCAACACTCATACATAATGAAGCAAGTCACACAAAGGACAGGATTCTTTCCCATTCTCCTGGGAGAGGCCCCTCAGCTCCAGGAATCTGCAGGGCTGCCCCAACTGTGGGCCAGGTGGGAGGTGTATACGGAGGGGTCAGGGCATGCTGAAGAGACCTATCCATCCTAATCTGGAAGAAATCCCCATTTAGGTTATTCATGAGTATTTCTTAGAAATTCTGGTTCTTCCCTTTTCTCTGCCCTGAGGGCCAGTTGTGGATCACCTGGCCCAGCTGACAGACACCAGGCAGGGAGAAAGAGCAGCTCCCTCTAGTCCCAGTAATACAATAATACATTTGGATTCCATCAGAGGACCCAGTAGGTAGGTAGGAAGAGGCTATCCATTGCCTGGCTAAGACAAGGCACTGTGGCCTCAAATTCAATGGCCTGGACTTTTAGACATCTCTTTTCCCGTCTACCTTCATTGTTCACAGCCACATGACTTTCTTTCAGGTGAAGGGCTGTCCATCTGCCATTCCTTACTCCGCAGATTCACCCCTGAGCTCTCAAACCAAATCCTCACCCCTCCATGCTGGAACCTCGGTCTTGAAAGGACAACAGGAAGATGGGATTCTTCTACTTGGCTTGATAGGGCCCAGGGTAGCAAATGCTTCCTGTCTGTAGTAACATGGTGGACAAAGACCTGGTTTAAAATCCTTGCTGTCACCTGCTAACCAGCTGAGTAACTTAGGGAAAGTCATTTAACTCTGTACAGTAAGTAGTACAGTATTCATTAAGCTTCTCATCAGCAAAGTGGTAGGATAATATATACTTGGTAAGGAGATGAGACACCAGTGATAATGTAAATGACAAAGAAAAACTGCACTGTGTCTGGCAAAGAGTAGGGTTCAATAAATGGTAGCCTTCTCTGTTGGTGAGACTAACAATTCTGTACCTGGGAGTCTGCTTACCTTTGTTCTTATAAGCTCTCCTGAGCCTCCACAGTACAATGGATGGTTGAGACAGTGATGTTACTGCTACTTCTTCCCCCACACTAAGTCATGTTCTGGAAGTTAAATCCCTGAAACCATATGGGCCCTGTCATTCAGCCCGGCCAAGCTGTAGTTAGAGGCAGATTGGCTTTCAGAGCTGGTGACACCCCAGAGGTCTCTTTTGCTGTCATTGTGAGTGGGCAGTCAGTGAACACTGCCTCACTGCTGGGATCTTGCTCTTAGTGGGGTATCCCACTGCCTCTTGCCTAGATGGTGAGCCCAAGCAGATCTTTACTGACATTCAGTAGCCTTATTCTGGTTACACTGTTTCCATCTCAAGATTATTAATCCCTAGCTGCCTGTGGTTATCAGAATTCTTTTTCACCATTACCAAGGTTAACATATTTCATCATCATATCCATTTTCTAAACTTTTATTAGAAAGAAGCACAAAAGTGACCAAAATACTATACCTGCCCCCCCTTCCTTTTTTTTTTGAGACAGAGCCTCAAGCTATCCCCCTGGGCAGAGTGCCGTGGCATTACAGCTCACTGCAACCTCCAATTCCTGGGCTCAAGCGAGTCTCCTGCCTCCGCCTCCCAAGTAGCTGGGACCACAGATGCC
>NW_003852670.1:105844-108298 GCF_000181295.1 Otolemur garnettii | reverse complement strand
GGGCTGGGGATTCGAACCTGCCACCATAGGTGTACGTGGCTGGCGCCTTAGCCGGTTGAGCTATAGGCGCCGAGCCCCCTTCCTTTTTTTTTGACAGGAATCTCACTGTCACTTTGGTTAAGTGCCATGGCACGACATAGCTCATATATCTCATAGCAACTGCAAACTCTTGGGCTCAAGAGATCCTCTTGTCTCAGCCTCCTAAGTAGCTGGGACTACAGGTGTCCACCATAACACCTGATTAGTTTTTCCACTTTTAGTAGAAATGGGGTCTTGCTTTGTTTAGTCTGGTCTCAAACTCCTAAACTCAGGTGATTTACCTGCCTCAGTATCCTGGAGTGCTATGATTATAGGTGTAAACCACCATGCCTGGCATATATACCTGGGTAGAGTGCTGTGGCATCACAGCTCACAGCAACCTCCAACTCCTGGAGTGTAAGCGAGTCTCCTGCCTCTGCCTCTGCCTCCCAAGTAGCTGGGACCACAGGCGCCCACCACAAATGCCTGGCTATTTATTTATTTATTTATTTTTTGGTTGCAGCCATCATTGTTGTTTGGCAGGCCCAGGTGGATTCGAACCTGCCACCTTAGGTGTATGTGGCTGGCGCCTTAGCCACTTGAACCACAGGTGCCAAGCCTACAAGGAATACTTTAAAATGTTTTATTTATTTTTTGGTTGCAGCCATCATTGTTGTTTGGCGGGCCCAGGTGGATTCGAACCTGCCACCTTAGGTGTATGTGGCTGGCGCCTTAGCCACTTGAGCCACAGGCGCCGACCCTCTATATCTGCTTTTAATATATGACCTATGGAAACAAGGACTAGTGGTTCTCAACCTGTGGGTTGCGACCCCTTTGTAACAATGAAAATATATCCTGTATATCAGATATTTACATTACGATTCATAACAGTAGCAAAATTACAGTTATGAAGTAGCAACGAAAATAATTTTATGGTTGGGGGTCACCACAACATGAGGAACTGTATTAAAGGATTGTGGCATTAGGAAGGTTGAGAACCACTGGACTACAGGTCGATGGATTCATTTGGGGAGAGTGTATGACTCTGTGAGTGCAAAAGAAGGATGTTCCAGGCAGAGTGGACTGTATGAGTCAGGCATGGAGTCTTGAGACCTTTGATTAGTCTGGCGTGTCTAGCTAGTCAGGAGAGGACAGAAACAGAGGTAAGATAAGATGGCAAACAACCATAAAGGCCAATGCCAATGATAGTAGATATGAACTTATCTCCCATAAACAGTGGGGAGCCACCAAAGTTTTATTTTAGGAGAGCGAAGTTTGTATCAAATGTATGTTTTAGAAATATTTTGGGGACTATGAAGAGCAAATTCATTATTTAAAAACTAGACTATTTTTATTTTATTTTATTTTTGAGACAGAGTCTCTGTCACCCTAGGTAGAGTGCCCAGTGTCAAAGCTCACAGCAACCGCAAACTCTTGGGCTCAAGCAATCTTCTTCCCTCAGTCTCCCAATTACCTGGGACTACAGGCACCTGCTACAATGCCTGACTCGTTTTTTCTTTCTTTCATCCCCCAACCACCTGCTATTTTTTTCTACTTTTAGTAGAGAAGGGTCTCACTCTTTCTCAGGTTGGTCTGAAACTCCTGAGCTCAGGTGATCCAATCCACCTGCCTTGGCCTCCCAGAGTAGACTTTTTAAAAACAGTGTTAGGTTCACAGAAAAATTGAGAACATGGCAGAGTTCTCATTTACCTCCCTTCCTCCCAACCCCTCTTCCTTAGTATCCTCTATTACTAATATAGTGCTTTGGTGTGGTATGTTTGTTAGAGTTAGTGAAGCCATATCCATATATCATTAACATTAGGATTTATTCTTTGTGTTGTATAGTTCTGTGGGTTTGATAAATGCGTAATGGCATGTATCCACTGCTATAGTATCTTGTTTCAGAGTCTCACCTTGTCACCCTCAGTAGAGTGCCACAGCATCATAGCTCACAGCAACCTCAAACTCTTGGGCTTAAAGGATCCTCTTGCCTCAGCCTCCCAAGTAGCTGGGACTAAAGGATCCTCTTGCCTCAGTCTCCCAAGTAGCTGGGACAAAAGGATCCTCTTGCCTCAGTCTCCCAAGTAGCTGGGACTACTAGCACAACGCCTGGCTATTTTTAGAGATGAGGTTTTGCTCTGGCTCAGGCCAGTCTTGAACCTGTGAGCTCAGCCAATATACACGCTTCAGGCTCCCAGAGTGCTAGGATTATAGGCATGAGCTAACACGCCAGGCCCACTGCTATAGTAGTATAGAATTCTTTCACTGCCCTGAAAAACCTCCTGTGTTTCATGTACTCATCCCACCCCCACCCCCATCCTCCTGAACCCATAGCAACCACTGAACTTGCTACTATCTCTGTAGTTTTTCCTTTTCCAGGCATCACATACAATAGTTGGAATCATATACCATGTTTCCCTGAAAATAAGACGCTGC
>NW_003852670.1:97507-101329 GCF_000181295.1 Otolemur garnettii | reverse complement strand
ACATAGCAGAGCTGAACACAATTTCAAGCTCATGCTTGTAGCACACTTCCTGTGCACAAGGCACTATTTTATGTGTGCTGGGTATCTAACAAAAGACAAAGGTCAACCATCCCTGCACTCAAGGAGTTTATATTCTAGTGAAAAGAAATAGATAATAAACAAGTTAATATATAAGGCAAACTGATTATTATGGAAGACAACAGCAGGGAATGGAGATACAGGATGCTGAATGGCAGGGTGAGGCTTTTAACTTAAATAGCTTGGTTGGGAAGATTCTACCAAGGAGGAGACACTTGAGAAAAACTTGAAAGCATGGAAGGAATGAGTCATATGCATATCTCCAGGACTAGCAGAGGGAACAGCAAGTACAAAGGCCCTGAGGCAGCTGACCTGGCACATTCTAGTAAAGGACAGAACAGGCTTGGCAGGGTAGGAGAGGATGGGATCCTCAGGGGCCACAATATCCCTTTTGGCTATTATAAGAATTCTGGGGCGGTGCCTGTGACTCAGTGAGTAGGGCGCCAGCCTCATATATGGAGGGTGGGGGGTTCAGCCCCGGCCAGACTGCAACAAGAAAATAGCCAGGCATCGTGGTGGGTACCTGTACTCCCAGCTACTCAGGAGGCTGAGGCAAGAGAATCACCTAAGCCCAAGAGCTGGAGGTTGTTGTGAGCTCTGACACCATGGCATGGGAAAGGAGGAGGGTTTTTTATGGGGGAGGGAGGCATCATACAGCATCAAGGGGGAGGATACTGGGGAGAAAAGGGCTGTTTCCAGGGACCACAGCCAGGAAAGGAGACCTCTTTGAGGTTGCAGGCAATCCTTTTCAGGCAACATGCCCCAAGGGAATTTCCCTTGCTTTGTCTTTCACCTACCTAGACAGCAGTTTATTCCCCAAAGGACTACCATCTCCAAAGAGCATATTGCAATTAGCCTCGAAAATAAGGTAATTGGGATTATGATAGTATTTGTCTTCTCAATTCTCAGAATGAAAACCTAAGACAAGAACAAAAGGTAACTCCAGAAAGCACTCCCCTCCCTTTTGGGAAAACCAGTCATTCAACAGGCTATGGAGCTACTGGGTTATGGGAAACTGTCATTAGTTTCAAGCCACTGTCTTTTCAAGTTATCAGCTTGCATGAAATAAATAAATGGGTGCCTTTATTCAACACTTACTGTGTACCTACTCTGTGCTAGACACTTTTCTAGGTGCTAGGAGTGCAGCAGAAAGGGAGACAGGCAAAGATCCCTGTGCTCTGAGGGTAGATAAACATGCAAAACCAGTGGTATGTTGGATGGGGCAATAAATGCCCTGGAGAAAATTAAATCAGGAACAGTGAGAATTTGGGAGTGGGAGTGCTGCACCAATTTAAAATAGGTTATATTGGCTCTGCACCTGTGGCTCAAGTGGCTAAGGTGCCAGCCACATACACCTGAGCTGGTGGGTTCGAATCTAGCTCAGGCCCACCAAATAACAATGATGGCTGCAACTTAAAATAGCCAGGCATTGTGATTGGCGGGCACCTGTAGTCCCAGCTACTTGGGAAGTAGAGGCAGGAGAATCGCTTGAGCCCAGGAGTTGGAGGTTGCTGTGAGCTGTCACTGCACTCTACCCAGGGCAATAGCTTGAGGCTCTGTCTCAAAAAAAAAAAAAATAGGTTATATTGAAAAGACATATCTGAGTGGTAAGCTAAAGGAGGTGAGGAGTTGAAACAGGCTGGTATAGAAGGGATGTTATGTAATAGGCAGAGGGAATAATAAATGCAAAGGCCCTAAAGAGTAAGACGTGGACAGAGCAGAAAGAAAGGTGGGGGGACTGTGTCAGAGAGGTTAAGAGCAGGGTCTGGGCCACATCTTGTAGATCTTGTAGAGCTTTGTGATATAACTACAACCTGCAAGAGTATAATTAATAACTTTTTTTTTCATAGACAAGGTCTCTCTGTCAAGAAGGGTATAGTGCAATAGCCTGGTCATAGCTCACTGCAGCCTCTAACTCCTGGGATTAAGAGATCCTCCCACCTCAGCCTCCCAAGTAGCTAGGATTACCCATGCTGTGTATCACCATGCCTGGCTAGTTCTATTTTTTTTTTTTTTTTTTTTAGATATGGTCTTGCTATGTTGCCCAGGCATGTCTTGGACTGGCCTCAAGCAATCCTCCTGGCGTCACCTCCCAAAGTGCTGGGATGACAGGTGTGAGCCATTGCATCTGGCCCAATTTATAATTTTATTCCACATTATATGGCAAAGAAAAATTACTGCCAGTATAGTAGTTTGTGACTTCTAGTCCCCTGAACTAAATTCTTTTTTTTATTTTTTTTGAGACAGAGCCTCAAGCTGTCACCCTGGGTAGAGTGCTGTGGCATCACAGCTCACAGCAACCTCCAACTCCTGGGCTCAAGCAAGTCTCTTGGCTCCACCTCCCAAGCAGCTTGGGACCACAGGCGCCCTCCACAATGCCTGGCTATTTTTTGGTTGCAGCCGTCATTGTTGCTTGGCGGGCCCAGGCTAGACTCAAACCTGCCAGCTCAGGTGTATTGGCTGGTGCTGCAGCCATTTGAGCCACAGGCACCGAGCCTGAACTGAATTCTATCTGCTATCATATATTTTATTATACATAATAAGAAAATGACTAAAAGGGCCTATTTAGCAACTCTAGTTCTGACAGTTCCCCTGCCTGGGCTGGAACAAGGGCACAACAATGGTACAACACCACTTTCCATTAGTTTTCTTTGCAGGATTTTCTCTTCTCCGAGGAAGGTACAAGTATGACCCTACTCAAGTAGGGCTCTAGGAAGTGGGGGTCTACTCTCTCCCAGGCAGGGCTGCCTGCAACATCAAAGGGTACTACAAACTTAGCTCAGAATCATGATTTCGGTTTCTGGCATAAATATGACATTTAGTGGGAAGAAAAATCAGATATCTGGGAGCTTGCATAGAGGCATGCTAGCAAAGAAAACAGTATCTACTTGCTACTTTGTGTTTGTGTGAAGTAGATTCTCATGTAGTGAAGATAACCATTCTAAGAAGTGGGGTGGGGTGGTGGAATACAAACTGAGAGAATAAGAGAACAAAAGCAGTATAATCAAAAGCTGCTTGCTGGCTGAAATGTTATCTATACTGGATTTCGCTCACTCTGGTGTGGAACCCAGGCCATTGCAAGGAAGTGGGATGTCTTCAGGACATTGCCTGCCTCTTTACCTCAGTACTAGGGAGGTAAAGCATTAAGGTGGTGGTACAGCATGCAGGGCTGGGAGTCTGAAGTCCCTTCAGGAAGGGCCCTCTGTAGAGGCGCCAGGTTTTCCTTGCACGTCGTTAGTATGGTGCATGTGAGAGTAGAAGGCCCTAGTATAGCTTTGCTTAATAGTCACGCATGAAGCTCCCAGATTAAATACACATACTCTACACATTCACACACACACACAGTTTTTTCCTTTTCAAATCATGTACCACTTTCTACCAAATCTGAGAACGTCCACAAGCACACGAGTACCCAATGTTTAAGAAACTTTGGCTCTCTCATTAGCTGCAGTACCTTGAGCAAGGGCAAGCCTCTTAATTTTCTTACCTGTGAAGTTTGCCCTTGCTCAAGGTATTGCAACTAATGAGACAAGAATAACAGGCTGGGCTTGGTGCCTGTGGCTTAAGTGGCTAAGGCGCCTGCCACATACACCTAAGGTGGTGGGTTTGAATCCAGCCCGGCCCGCCAAACAACGATGATGGCTGCAACCAAGAAAATAGCCGGGGCTCGGCGCCTATAGCTCAACCGGCTAAGGCGCCAGCCACGTACACCTAAGGTGGCGGGTTCGAATCCCCAGCCCGGAC
>NW_003852670.1:88693-97095 GCF_000181295.1 Otolemur garnettii | reverse complement strand
CCCCATTTGCCGGAGGTGGCGGGTTCAAAACCAGCCCCAGCCAAAAAAAAAAAAAAAAAAAGAAAATTGAGAAAGAAAACCCAAAAAGAATAACAGGCTGGGACTCAGAAAAGGATCCTGAAGAGCCTAGCTTCATACCTGATGCTAAGAGGGTGCTTGATGCTCTTTCTCCTTCTCCCCCATCCTCACAAAATATGTTAGAGTGCCATCAAGACTATCTGTATACTTTAAATCAGTGCTTGTCAAACTAAATTTTTATGTGTGGGCCTATCACCTGGAGGGAATCCTGTTAAAGTGCAAGTTCTGATTCAGTAGAGTTGGTGCAGGAATGGGAATCAGGCATTCCCAACAAGCTCCCAGGTTATGCCTATACTTTTAACTGGGGACCATTCTTTGAGTGGCAAGAACCTGACACTTCTGTGTTCCATTATTTAATAAAACTACCACACGAAAAACTCTCAAGGCTCAAAGGGTTAATTATTTCTTTAAACAATTAACCCTTCCATTTCAGCTTCATGTAGTCACTGGCCCTGCCAACTGTCCAGCACCAGAGAAGGCAGGCATAATAAATACATTGTTTAGTCTTGGATGGTTCACAGCACCCTCCTACAGGAAGACCTTGCAATAGTTTCTCCACCTCTTTTGGCTTTTTGATCTTACCTTTTGCCTCTGATGATAATTATCCTTTAATTAGCACCCACTACCATGTCATTGAAATAATTATAATAAGTGTAGCTTGCACCTCTGCCAGTGATCTTCAAACAAAACAGTAAGATTCTAAACCACCGATTTTTTCAGAAAAGACAAAAACTGACCCAAATAAAACAGTTCTGCGAATACTACCCACAGTGGAAGAGACAAGGCTTCCACTGGTATGAGCTATAGAAGTTTATTTATTTTGAAGGAAGAGGAAATGCCGATACAGTATTTGAGAAAATGTAAATATCAAGATATAAATTTTGCAAGCATTCACATAAAGTAAAACAATTCGATCATGCTAAAGTCCACCTTACTCTTATTAGGAAGGAGGGCTGCAGGGTCTCTGGATTGAGCTTCCTACTCTGAGCTTCCTGGTTACATTGGAGGAAGCTTGATAACTTCTGAGTGCATTCAAAGCACATTAACCATTTGTGTGCTGTTTTACTTAAAGAGTTAAAACAAACAGCAACAACTTATACTTTTGTGGAAGAAGGGGCAGGCTTTTCCCTGAAAGCAATGGGTAGTTTTCTAATTTCCCAGGTGGTCTCCATTAACCATTTAACAAACAGCAGTCTGTAACCCAATAAATCTTGCACTTCTTTTAGGGGGATCTAGAACACTGTTTTGCCATTTAAGTCTTAAAAAAAAAAAAAAGAAAAACTTTCCAATTTTCTGAATTACATTTGACACATAAAAACACCTCAAAACGGTGTGCAGAGAAAAAGAAATACTCCTCCCATCGTCTGCCACCTCCCCGTTCTGGGCAATCACCGGTTCATTTCTTCACACTTTTTCTTAAGGACAATTTCAGACATTCAAGTAAAGAGCAATAGAATTAGCGCGTGTGTCCACATCATACAACGTAAACAATGAGAAACATTCCTCCAGCTTGTTTTATTCACCTCCCCCAGTTTTTGTAAGAGTATTCTAAATTCCAGACACCAGACCATTTTATTTGTCAAAACTTTATCACGACTTTTTAAAAAACCTAAACAAAAAATCATCACATTACCGTTATCACACCTAACAAGGTAAATGATAAATCTTTAAAACCATCCAATATTCTCGGGATCACTTTTAAAGGGTGAGGGACAGATGGACAACTCCAGGAGATTTGAAAGGGTCCGCATAAAAGCTCCGGGGTCAAAACCGATTACAGCCGCGGCAGTCTGGTGTCCGGGGCCCAGAGCCTCAACCGTCGTTATATCCGCCGGGCCAGGACAGGTAGTGCTGGGTCGAGGGAGGCTCCGGGCCGCAAGTTCGCCGCCTCCACGCTCCCTGGAGGCGGCCCCTACAGGCCCGGCGCAGCTGCACAACCCACCATCCCCAGACACCGGCGGGTCCCTGGAGGGGAAACGATTGACACAGCTGCCTGCACTGCGCCCTCCACCCCTCTCCCCGGCACCTGCGTCTCCCGGCCAAGCCGGGAGCTGGATACGGCTCACGAACCCCGCCAGGCCAGGCCCGCGGCCACAGAGCCGCCAGTCACCCGTTCCCCCGCCAGGTTCTCAGCACCGAGACCTCGCGGACCAGGACTACAACTCCCGTCGGGCATCGCGGACGGACCAATGGCGGGCGCCGGGGCATGCGGGGCGCGGCGCCTGCGCGGCGGTTTGAGTAAGCGGCCGCGCGATTGGCTGCGGAGTCGGGGGCCGCGCGGGGCCTGTGGGAAGCGAAGTGACGGAGCGAGCGGCTGTTGGAGGAAGGAGGTGGGGGCCGGGAGCGCAAATGGCGTTGAGATGGTTCAGGGCCCTGTTCAAACTCCAGTGCTGACCATTCACCGTCGGAAGCGGCGGCGCAGGAGGTGGCGGCGGCCCAGTGGGGGCACGTAGCGGGCTCCGGCACCAGCTCCTGCGGCGGCGGTCAGGAAGGGCTAGGCCCGAGCCCGGCCGGCGGTGCTCGAGGCGGGGAGGGAAGTTGCGGGGCCGCCGCTCCTCCCCCCCCTCAACCGGGCTTCCTATTTACTGAAAGCGCGGAGCCCCTTACCTCCCTTGGCGCCCCCGCCGGCCCTGTACCTTCGCGCGGGGTTCCCGCGTCCGCCCGTGGGCCCTTGGGAGCGGGAGAGGCGGAGGCGGCCCGTGGCCAAAGCACCCGCCAGGCGCCGAGGGTAAGTGAGGTGTCGTGCGGCTTCCTAGGCCAGGAGGGAGCCAGGGAGGGTGGGGAACTCAGGGGGCTGAACAGGGCGATGGAAGTCTTACTGCCTTGTCTACTTAGTCTTTGAGGAAGTTGTTTAGGGGGACGGTCTGAAGAACTCTCTTTTTTCCTCTCTTAATTTCTTTTTCTGAGTGCTTTTTTGAGCGGCTGCTCATTGACTTCCCTCCCTAAACCCAGTCAAGTGTGCTGATTTCAGCCTTTAGTCCTTTCTGGTGGTTTTCCTCTGCCCCTGGCCGCCACAGAGGCCTTGCACTGCCCTAGGGATTTGGTGGTAGAGGCTTCTGGGGCGTCGGGAGCAACGTCCCTTTCCCGGGCGATGGGGGTAGGGAGGAGAAAAGTTGCGTGAGCTTCCAGTCCAAGGGGGACTCTTAGTCTATTCTCTCCGGGAGCGCCAGCCGCCCCCAGGTGAGGATCTCTGGGTGGTTAAGTTTCTCCCTTAAAGCCCTTGGAAACTGGGAAGACGCTAGATTTGGGGGGGAGATAAGTGCGAAGACTTTTTTTTTTTTATAATCGCAGCTCACTTTCCTCAAATTTCGACCTGACTTTGAACTGAGGCAAAGGCCTAACTAACTACTGAAAAGATCCATCTAGTCGTGAATCATTCTTTCCTTTTTAGTTACTATAGTCTTTGGAGTTTGAAGCCTGAGCAAAATAGTTTGTGTTCTTGAAATATACTTAGAATATAGTACAGAATATGTCTGCACACTTATTTTCGACTTATTAGGATTGTATGCTTAGATAGTGCCGTTATAAAAGTCTACTGACTTCTAAAAAATGGTTGTGGGAAACGATGAAGAGAGTCAAAAGTAGGCGATATTATATAATGAACTCCCATGTACTCATCGTTTCAATTCAGCAGTTATTAACTCCTAACCAAATTCGATTTATCTATACACTTCCCATTCCTTGATGTTGGAAAATTGCTGATACCATTTCATCGGTATTTCAGTATGTATTTCTAAAAGACATAGGCAATTAAAAAAAAATAATTTCTTACTACACTTAAACTAATTAACTCCTTAGTATCAGATATTCATCTTTAGACTTTAAACTTTTAACACTGAATGCTTTGTGGAATTGGGACCATTTTAACAAGTTTTTCTGATGCTGGCCTGAAGGAGCTCTAGTCTGGATTTTTGGTTTGGCCTTTAGTCAGCATTTTTAGATGATTACAACTTAAGTGTATCCAAAACATTCCAGCTTTGTTGGTATATATGTAAATGTAGGTCCAGATCTCTGCTTTACATCCTTGAAGGAATGAAGAGAAATGACTTCTTGTCCGTGGTAGCTGCCTGGTATACTTAGTCTTGTTTAGATTTTCCTTTACAAGAAAAACAGTAAGACTTCTTAAATCTATAATAAAAGGGAATAAAATCTCCCTCAGGAAGAGGGAGAATTAGAATTGGCTCCTTACCAAACATGGGAGGCTGGGAATTCTCTACTGAGTATATATACAGAGTGGACATAAAGTTCGTGTGCAATTTAGAGTAGTTTAATATAGTAAATTGTATGCAAATTTATGTTCACCTTGTATATAAAACTAAGTTGGACATAGATTCATGATTAAGTTGTAAGAATTTAAGTTAATAAAGGGAAAACATTCAAAGGTATAGGTTAGATATTTCAGTTGTAAGTCAGTTATCATTTCAAGGTAATGCAGTTTTTCAAGCCACTAGATTTGAAAGTTTCATTTTTTAAAGTTATATTTGACGTATTGATATTTAAACTGCAGAAGGTCAAAGTGTAAGAAATGGATATGGATCAGTAGTGTTTAAAAAGTACTATAACTTGTTTTTAAAAATGTTTGACTCTTGATTTTCTGCCATGAAAATAGGAAAATAAAGGTTACTTGTTTCCATTCCTGTAGTAGTCCATGGAACTGGCAAATACACCAGAGTTCACCAGCTCCAGAAAGCGTAACTCGGCAAATGAGCACAGCACTATAGGGACAAGGAAGGTAGAATAAACATAGTTTCTTGCGCTCAGGGAGATGACCACTTAAGGAATATTTTTTATGTCACATCCAGATTACATCACACCAAGAATCAGAATCTTCAAGGTTAGGTTAAAAGCTGCAGGTTGTAATACATAAGAAAATAGCACCATCTTTCTGACCTTTTTTCTCATCTGAATAAGTGCTGTGAAATTTCAAAGAGCTAAATTTAGTCAACTGTTTGACATTTCTGAAATCCTGAAAAAAATTAACATTTTGTGCTTAAAATTCTATATTGGGGGTAATTGCCTGATTCAGGTTACTTTTTAAGGTAAAAAGGATGTTTATTAGAATAGTTGATTAATTGGGAACTTTTAAAAATTGTTTCACTATAATTTGATTCTGTGGCTTTTGTATTACAAGTTTTTTTATTACTTTGTAAGGAGCATGTGAATAAAGAAAATTGACATGTGGAAGCATATAGAGTAAAAAATGAGCCTCTTTATCCCCTTCCTTAATTTATTTAATCATTTTCAAAGATTTGTGGTATAGTGAATGTCAGAAAGTCAATGGGGGAGAATTCCTAGTTTCTTATTTTTATATATAGTGTTTAACGCTTGTTAAGTATTTATGATTATATATTTCCTTAAATTTCTTTTCACAGAGAATATGAAACAGGTGTCAAAATGACATCCAGATTTGGGAAAACATACAGTAGAAAAGGAGGAAATGGCAGTTCTAAGTTTGATGAAGTCTTCTCCAACAAAAGGACCACCCTTAGCACAAAATGGGGAGAGACCACATTTATGGCTAAATTAGGGCAAAAGAGGCCCAATTTCAAACCAGATATCCAAGAAATTCCAAAAAAACCTAAAGTGGAAGAAGAAAATACTGGAGATCCTTTTGGATTTGATAGTGATGATGAGTCTCTACCAGTTTCTTCAAAGAATTTAGCCCAGGGTAAGGGTTCCTCTTATTCAGAATCTAGTGAAGCTGCTCAGCTGGAAGAAGTCACTTCAGTACTTGAAGCTAATAACAAAACTGGTCATTCGGTGGGTGAAGACAGTGATATATCTGATAAATGCTTACCTTTGGAGGATACTTTGCTTGGAAAAGAAAAGAGCACAAACAGAATCTTAGAAGATGATGCAAGCATAAGTAGCTGTGCTAAGTTGATGACTTCAGGTAAGTTTTGATTTTCTTTATTTCTGAATCAAGAGAGTTTTGTACAGCAATTTTTTATTTAAATTCTAAAATACTGTATACTTGTGTATTCTTCATTCATGATTAGCGAGGACTAGAGATAGTTTTATATAAGAGATTTAAGAACTTTAAAGAAACCAATTGGAAAATGAAATTTTATCTAAACAACTTGGATATGAATGTTTCTAGACTCTTATCCAAGGTACATTTTGGGAGCAGTCTTTCATAAATCCCTAATCTCAATTTCAATAAAAAACATCTCTTTTTGTTGTGTTAGGATTACACGGTATCTCATTTCTATTACTGTTGAGATTTGGATGGTTACTGATAATGAAAATGATATGAGTATTTACAGCGAGGATTAGGTAGGAATGTTAGACTTCTCTCCAAAAGTAGTTCAGCAAGATTAAGCTACTAGTGAATGCAGACATTAAAGAATTGTACTTTTTGTAAATTGAGATATTTGCAGTCTTTGGGCCAATAGCAACTTGCATTGATAGATTTTAATCCACAAAACTTGTATGTTAATTTGAAATTATGACATGTAGTATTCTTGACTAAAGCCATCTGTTTTGCCAGTTAATACGCCCACTCCTGTAAGGGGTTTGACAAATGATAATGGTAAAGGTACGATTAGAAGACTGAAGACCTAAGATTGAAAGTGGCAGGGCAGAGGTGGGGAGGGAGATTGAGCCATCTTGTCAGCAGTGGGATAAGGATGGCACTATATCATAATTGAAAATAACCTTGTTTTTCCACAACTTGGCAAAGTTTAGCAATAAATTCATATTTTGAAAGGAAGTGAAGACAAAACTTTCCTAGTACTTAAGAGGAATTTGTCTTTTGGAAGCTTAATATGAGGCATATCAAACAGTACAATGGGCTGTGCCTTACATAGTTTTACTGAAAATGCTGAGCATTTTTTCATTTCTTTTTGTCACCCTTGGATAAGAGGCTGAGCCAGCTGTTATTGTCATTCGCTTGATCCTCTGGGTTAATTCTCATTTGGCTGTTCTTACTGCTTTGCCCACATTTCTCCTGAAGTATTGTTCATGAGTTAAAGCTAGCTTAAATTTTCATTTAAAAAAAAAAAAACAGCATAAACATAGAAAAACTAGCCTGAAGTCATGGCACGTACTTGTAGTCCCAGCTACTCAGTAAGGCTGAGGCAAGAGGATCCCTCGAGCTCAGGTTGCTTTGAGCTACAATGCTAGAGCACTCTAGCCTGGGGCAACAGAGTGGAACTGTCTCAAACAGACAAACAAAAATAACAAATAATAACAAAAAATAAATAGCATAACAGTTTCCAGGACAGCTTCTTAAAATGTATGATAATCATAGGACTTTTGACTTAAAGTGAATTTTAACTCAGCTCTCCTTATTTTATAGATGAGGCTCATGGAGGTTAAGTGACTAGATGATATAAGGTCATCTAGTGTCAGAATGGGAATGAGATTCATTTATTGAGTTTTTTTTTTTTTTTGAGACAGTCTCACTTTGTCACTCTTGATAGAGTGCTGTGGCGTCATAGCTCACAGCAACCTCAAACTCTTGGGCTTAAGTGATTCTCTTGCCTCAGCCTCCCAAGTAGCTGGAACAACAGGTGCCCACCACAACATCTGGCTATTTTTTTGGTTGTAGTTGTCATTGTTGTTTGGCAGGTCCGGGCTGTCTTGGAACCCACTGGCTTTGGTGTTTGTGGCCAGCGCCCTACTCACTGAGCTATGGGCACCGAGCCTGCAGTGGTCATTGTTCAGCAGGTCTGGGCTGGGTTTGAACCCACCAGCCTCAGTGCCTTAATCACTGAGCTCATGTACTGATTTTTTTCCCCCAGTGTTATTAAGCACCTACTTTTTGTCATATACCACTGTGTAAGCCTCTGGGAATGTGGTTCCACTTGAGTTATCTAGTATTTTTACTGCCTTTCTTCTTTTGAGATAGTCTCACTCTATTGTCCCAGGCTAGAATGCTGTGCTATCATAGCTCACAGCAACCTCAAACTTTTGGGCTCAAGAGTTCCTCTTGCCTCGGCCTCCACATAATTGGGGCTATAGGCACCTGCCATAACACCTGACTAGTTTTTCTATTTTTAGTAGAGACAGGTCTTGTTCTTGCTCAAACTGGTCTTGAACCCCTAAGCTCAGGCAGTCCATCTGCCTTGGCCTCCCAGAGTGCTAATGCTAGTATTAAGAGGCATAAGCCATTGTGCCTGGTCCTGGAATTATGTTTTTAAGTGCATCTCTTTTGCTATAGGAGGATATATGGTTAATCTTTTGAGCTTTTGACACTAGTAAAATTCTTTCTTTTTTTTGCAGTTTTAGGCCAGGGCTGGGTTTGAACCCGACACTTCCAGTATATGGGGCTAGGATTTTTATTTTCATCAGTAAATGCTGCTCTATTTAATCTCTAATTT
>NW_003852670.1:82052-88172 GCF_000181295.1 Otolemur garnettii | reverse complement strand
AAAAAAAAAAAAAAATGTTTAGAATTCAGGGCAGTGTGCATTAGGTGTAAAAGAAGGCTTTTGCCTTTTATGTGACGCTGCTTCCATTTTCCATCTTTGTGCTGTCTGCTGCTGGTTTTTAATGTGGACTCTAGAATAAAGTGTGCAAAAACTTAATTTCTGCTTGTCACTCTTTGCCAACCAGCTGGGATGCAGTCTATGTATCTTGCCAAATAATGAGATAACTACAGCATACGCTCTGAATTTATGTGACTAGTTTTGGCAGCTAATACATTTTTTTTCAGTTGTGTAAGTTGGAGGGATTTTTTTTTTTTTTAGAGACAGTCTCACTTTATCGCCCTTGGTAGAGTGCTGTGGCATCACAGCTCACAGCAACTTCAAACTCCTAGGTGTAAGCAATTCTCTTGCCTCAGCCTCCCAAGTAGCTGGGACTACAAGTGTCTGCCACAACTCTTGGCTATTTTTTTGTTGCAGTTTGGCCAAGGCTGGGTTCGAACCCACCACCCTCCGTATAGGAGGCCTGTGCCCTGTCTACTGAGCCATAGGCGCTGCCTGAGAGGGATGATTTTTGTCAGGAACTTTGATTTAGAATTGAAGGTGATTTTTTTCTTTTTTTTGCAGTTTTTGGCTGGGGCTGTGTTTGAACCCACCACCTCCAGCATATGGGGCCAGCACCCTACTCCTTTAAGCCACAGGTGCTGCCCGAATTGAAGATGATTTTTAGAAAGAGAGATGAATTGTCCTATTACTGAAAGGTTAAAGTAGGCCAAGAACTTGTGACCTAAGATGAGATTGTCATCGCTCATTGGATAAAGTGCAAGTGATAAATGAGGATTATTTTTTAAAAGCCTTGGAAAGGATAGTATTAGCAAGTTACTTTCTTTTATTTGTTGAATATTTTGTTGTATAGAGATACCTAGGAATCACTCCTGATATCTTGTTGTATAGAGTATATTTAAGTTATACCTAAAAGTATAAGACGTTATGCTTTTTAGAGCATTTTTCATATATATTGTGTACTTTTAGAACTTAGAGCCAGGTGATATACTTCATGAATTTTTCTCATCCAGCTCTTGTGCCTTCGGGAAATGGTCCTCAACTTTCCCAGACTCTTTATGGTAGAGGACAGTGAATTTGTTTATGGGTAGTCTGGGGGTGCCTTCCATTGAACCATCCAGGTACTGTTTCAGTGTCTACAAATAAAATGGACTCACTTGTTGTCTTCTTCACATTCTAGTGGGGAAGACAATAAATTTGTGGTTCCTAAAGTTTGGGTTGCAGCCTGATAGCTGGGCTGCAGAGCAACCCCCATTGCCCTCTCAGTTTGTGGAAAAATTATCTTCCATGAGACTTAGGAATGGGGCTGCACAGTAGTGGATGGATGGAGTGAAGCAGCTTCATTTGTATTTACAGCTGGCAGCTACTCTCCATTGCTTGCGTCATTGCCTAAGCTGTGTGTAACCTTCCCCATGAAAAAATTATACGAAATGAGTCCATGGTGCCAAACAGGTTGAGGACCATTGGAATAACAAATGTGGGCAGCACCTGTGGCTCATGGGTAGGGCGCCAACCCCACATATTGAGGGTGGCAGGTTCAAACCCAGCCCCGGCCAAACTGCAACAAAAAAATAGCCGGGCATTGTGGCGGATGCCTGTAGTCCCAGCTACTCCGGAGGCTGAGGAAAGAGAATTGCCTAAGCTCAGGAGTTGGAGGTTGCTGTGAGCTGAGTGACACCACAGCACTCTAACGAGGGTGATAAACTGAGACTCTGTCTCTACAAAAAAAAAAAAAAAAAAGAAAAAATGTGTTGAATATTGTGGAAAAATATAGAGTACTGTGGGAGTGTGTAATAGGCTTATTCACCTGGTATGGGGGTGGGGGTTTGTCAGCAAGTCTGACATTTAACCTGAGACCTGTTGGTGGCTTGAGAAAGGATAGAAGTTGCAAGCCTTCGTGATGTGAATGATGAAGTAGGAGACAGCAAGAGTAATTCCCAGGTATCTCACATGAGCAACTGAGCAGATTATAATGTCACTTACTGAGATAGAGAACATTTTGAGGAAAAGTTTGAGTTCAGTTTGGGGAACATTAGTTTTAAGGTGTTTGTGAGATACATTTTAGTGGCAGATTTTCTGGGATAAAGCTAAGTCTTGATTAGAGTTGATAAATTTGAAATTCAGTTTAAAATGTTATTTGAATATACAGGATTTTAGATGAAGTCATTAAAGGAGAGTGTGAGAGGTGCTGTGAAGAACTGCAAATACTAATGGATGGAGAGAAGAGGAAGAAACGAGAATAGGAAGCTAAAGGAGCAGCTAGAGCTTCTAGCGGTTCTCAACCTGTGGGTAGTGACCCCTTCGTAATAATGAAAATAAAATACCTTGCGGCATTAGGAATGTTGAGAACCACTCTGCTAGAGAGAAGTCAAAGAAGTGATGTGTTAAAGCCAGCAGAAAAGTGTTTCAGAAAGCATCAACTGAATCAACGTGCTGTTGCAAAGTCAACTAAAATGAGAAATGCTAAACAGGCATTGGATTTGCAGCATGGATTGTCATCGTCTGAGGAGTGAAGAAATATGGGTAGCAAGGGTTTACAACTTGATTGAAGTTTGAAGAAAAGGAAAGGCAAAGAAAAAGGGCAGCTAGAGGGATATGAGGGGTTCTGGAAGGGTTAGTGCATGAGAGTCTTTTTTATGAGACAGAGCCTCAATCTGTCACCCTGGGTAGAGTGCTGTAGCATCGCAGCTCACAGCAGCCTCCAACTTCTGGGCTCAAGTGATTCTCCTGCGTTGGCCTCCCAAGTAGCTGGGACTACAGGCACCCACCACATTGCCCAGCTAATTTTTGGTTGTAGCTAACATTGTTGTTTGGTCGGCCGGGGCTGGATTTGAACCCACCAGCTGGTGCCTTAGCCACTTGAGCCACAGGCGCCGAGTCTGCATGAGAGTCTTGAAGCATGAGATCCAAAGCACAGGAGAGAGAGAGAGAGAGATATGTTGGAAGAAGAGATGGTGCATAAAAATGTGAGCTTAGGCTTGGCGCCTGTAGCTCAAGTGGCTAGGGTGCCAGCCACATATACTGGAAGGCGGGTTCGAATCAAGCCCAGGCCTGCCAGACAACAATGACAACTACAACCAAAAAATAGCTGGGCATTGTGGCCAGCGCCTGTAGTCCCACCTACTTGGGAGACTGAGGCAAGAGAATCGCTTAAGCCCAAGAGTTTGAGGTTGCTGTGAGCTGTGATGCCATGGCACTCTACCCAGGGCGACAGCTTGAGACTGTCTCAAAAAAGTGAGCTTAGTAGAGGATGGAAGATCAGGTGGTTTATGGCTGAAAGCTTTTAAACTTTTTTTTTTATAGTGTGACAGGCTATTTTTGAAAGGGAGAAAGAAGGGCAGGGTAACTTGAGGGATCGAAGGGAACAGGAAAGGGTTCAGATAGATGTTACCTAATTTAGAAGAGTGAGCTGTCTAGAAAGAAAGTAGAATTTCTGGACACTATGGAGGCTTTAGTTCAGTGGTTCTCAACCATTCTAATGCCGAATTTTAATATAGTTCCTAATGTTGTGGTGACCTCCCCCAACCATAAAATTATTTTCTTTCTTTTTTTTTTTTGAGACAGAGCCTCAAGCTGTCCCCCTGGGTAGAGTGCTGTGACATCACAGCTCACAGCAACCTCCAACTCCTGGGCTCAAGCTAGTCTCCTGCCTCAGCCTCCCAAGTAGCTGGGACCACAGGCGCTCGCCACAACGCCCGGCTAGTTTTTGGTTGCAGCTGTCATTGTTGTTTTGGCGGGCCCAGGCTGGATTCGAACCCGCCACCTTAGGTGTATGTGGCTGGTGCCTTTAGCCACTTGAGCCACAGGCGCCGAGCCCATAAAATTATTTTCATTGCTACTTCATAACTGTAATTTTGCTACTGTTATGAATCATAATGTAAATATCTGATACACAGGATGGTCTTAGGCAACTCAAAAGGGTCGTTCTACGTCCAAATAGCGACCCACAGGTTGAGAACTGCTGCTTTAGTTGATGTTACCAAAAACTAATGGTCACTAATCTACTCATTATGAGTATGGTTTCCTCCCACCTTTATTATGTAGGTTCCATTATCTAGAACCTGCATAGAATACAGAATATTGGATAGGATAAAGTTATCCTTAATTGGCATTTTGTTAGCATGCAGAATGAAGAGATGGACAAGCAAGAGAATTTAGGATATTGCCCAGAGAGTGATTGAAGTGATAGAGCATGGAATTTATTTATGTTTTATTTATTCATTTTTTTTTAGACAGAGTCTCAAGCTGTTGCCCTGCGTAGAGTGATGTAGCGTTACAGCTCACAGCAACCTCAAACTCTTGGGCTCAAGTGATTCTCTTGCTTCAGTCTCCCAGGTAGCTGTGACTATAGGCGCCTACCATAATGCCTGGCTTTTTATTTATTTATTTATTTTTAGGGGCAGTTTTTGCCTGGGGCTGGTTTCCTGCCAAAAACCAGCCTCATTGGTGGTTGACTCCCTGCCAGCCTCATTGTGGCTGACGCCCTACCCAATGAGCTATGGGCATCGCCAGAGTGTAGAATTTAAACAGTTAAGCCCCCAGACATGACTGATGGATAGTAGAAAAGAGAGAAGAAGGGCAAAGTCCTGAGAGTCTTGTTAGATAAAAGTCAAGAACGGAGGTACTCGAACAAGTAGACTGGATGATGGGAGGCTGTGATCAGAGAGTGGACAGTCTCACTTTGTCACAGTTTATGCTCTGATGTCACAGCTCACAGCAACCTCCAGCTCTTGGGCTTAGGCGATTCTCTTGTCTCAGTCTCCCAAGTAGCTGGGACTACAAGTGCCTGCCACAACACCTGGCTATTTTTTTGTTGCAGTTTGGCCTGAGGCCATGTTTGAACCCTCCACCCTTGGTATATGGGGCCAGCACCCTACTCACTGAGCCACGGGTGCTGCCCTGGGTTATGTGATTTTAATATTTAAGAGGTGAAACATTTTAAGCCATGAGAGTTTTCTAGATGAAACTGAAAACTAGTGGCTGCAATGGAATGTGGGTGGGAGAAGGTTGTTGATGATCAGACAAGCTTAAAGAACTGGAAGGTTGGAGGGTTGGGATTTGTATGATAGCACAACTGGGGAGTAGCCTATAAATCTTGTATAAAATCAAATAAATGAAGGGTAAATAAGAGGTTGTTGGGTGATAGTAGGAAGATAAGATCATGACCCTGATGAGAGACAAGTGGCTGTAGCACCACATTTTCATGAGGTAGTGGTCATAAACTTTTTTTGTTCATTTATCACCCAAAGAGTTTTAAAAAACTGTCTCCCATTTCATACATTTTACACGCTCTCTTTAAATATGCATTTAAAGTTCATGGTTGGGTAATCAAGGTCCTAATTGGAAATAAAATGACATACCCAAATCAGAGTGATATGAGAAGGATTTATTGATAAAGAGGTTATGTATAGAGATGTAGGAGAAATGGGGGGAGACTACAAGAGATGGTACCCTGGCCTTGGTTAGTTGAAGTGAACCTATTACTACCTAGGCCCAAAGGGCAAGGGATTACCTGAGCCATGCAAAGGAGGTCACCTTGAGAGGAGCAGTATTATTTTGTTGAAGAGCTTGGAGGGATAAAATTCTGGAGCCTAACTCTTTGTCCTGCTGGGACTCCTGGGTAGAACCTAGTGGAAGCTTGAGAGTAAGGAAACTTTTTTTTCTTTTGAGACAGTCTTACTATGTCACCCTCAGTAGAGTGCTATGACGTCATAGCTCACAGCAACCTCAAACTCTTAGGCTTAAGTGATTCTCTTGCCTCAGCCTCTGGAGCAGCTGGGACTATAGGTGCCTGCCACAACACCCAGCTAGTAAGGAAGCCTTTTGATATAGATTAATCTCCTGGGGCTGAGGTCAAGGTGGAAAGAGGATCTGGAAGGCCTGGAGGAAAATACCTGATGTGGTAACTGAGAAAAATTGTAAAGTTTTATGGGAATGTTCGTGGTTCTGTGACCATTGCTTGTCTCTAACTCCTGAGCTATCCTCCACCTTGGCCTCCCAAAGTGCTAGGATTATAGGTGTGAGCTACCATGCCTGGCCTTGTTTCTCTCTTTTTTTTTTTTT
>NW_003852670.1:79158-80558 GCF_000181295.1 Otolemur garnettii | reverse complement strand
TTTTCTTTCTTTCTTTTTTGGTGGGGGCTGGGTTTGAACCCACCACCTCTGGCATATTGGGCCAGTGTGCCCTACCCTTTTGAGCCCCAGGCACTGCCCTGTTCCCTGTTAACTTTTATATGAAGAACATTATATATCTACGTATGTATCCTTAAAAACACACAAATAGGTTCAGCGCCTATAGCTCAAGTGGCTAAGGTGCCAGCCACATACACCAGAGCTGGCGGGTTTGAATCTGGCCTGGGCCTGCCAAACAACAATGACAACTACAATCAAAAAATAGCCAGGTGTTGTGGTGGGCGCCTGTAGTCCCAGCTACCTGGGAGGCTGAGGCAAGTGAATTGCTTAAGCCTGGGAGTTTGAGGTTGCTGTGAGCTGTGATGCCATGGCACTCGACCCAGGGTGATAGCTTGAGGCTCTGTCGCAAAAAAAAAAAATACACACAAATGGGAGCACCATACTTACATATAGACCAGCGGTTCTCAACCTGTTGGTCGCGACCCCTTTGTAACAATGAAAATACATCCTGCATATCAGTTATTTACATTACGATTCATAACAGTAACAAAATTACAGTTATGAAGTAGCAATGAAAATAATTTTATGGTTGGGGGTCACCACAAATTGAGGAACTGTATTAAAGGGTCGAGGCATTAGGAAGGTTGAGAACCACTGATATAGACGCACAAATACTGTAATTTTCCTTTAAAAACAGTTAAGGAATACAGTAATCTTCCTATGTTGTGTTATGTTATCTTGAGATGCAGTCCTGCTCTGTCTCTTGGGTAGAGTGTGGTGGCATCATTGTAGCTCATTGCAACTTTAAATTCCTGGGCTTAAGAGATCCTCCTCATCCCTCCTTTGAGTAGCTGGGAATACATGGATGAGGCCCACAGCATGATGCTTGACTAGTTTTTTTCTAGTTTTTCTATTTTTTTTATAGAGACCAGCCTTGCTCTTGGTCAGGCTGGTCTCAAACTCTTGAGAGCTCAAGCAGTTCATCCCCATCTACTACCTCTCTGAGTGCTAGGATTACAGGCATGAGCCATTCCGCTCAGCCAGAGGCAGTGTTTTCCCTAAGTAGGGTAAATACTCTAAATTGCTTCATTTCAGGTGGGGTCAGGTTTTGCTTCAATAGTGTTAAGAGAAACCCTTTAGTTTTTAGAGCTTTTTGGATATCAGAATTGTGAATTTAAAATAATATTTACCTCAGATGATTTGGCTGAGATCAAATGAATTAATAGAAAATACTTATTTAGGCTCGGTGCCTGTAGGTCAGTGGTTAGGGCACCAGTCACATACACCTAGGCAGGCGGATTTGTATACGTGCTGCTGAAGTGAGCACTAGGCATGCGGGTTTGAACCTGGCTTGGGCCTGCTAAACAATGTCAACTGCAACA
>NW_003852670.1:75995-78941 GCF_000181295.1 Otolemur garnettii | reverse complement strand
TATTTATTTATTTATTTTTGAGGTACAGTCTGAAGCTGTCGCCCTGGGTAGAGTGCTGTGGTGTCATAGCTCACACCTCCAGCTTTTGGGCTCAAGTGATCTTGCCTCAGTTTTTCTGTTTTTAGTGGAGACGGGGGTCTTGCTTTTTGCTCAGGCTAGTATCAAACCTGTGAAGCTCAAGCAGTGTACCCGCCTTGGCTTCCCAGGTGCTAGGACTACAGGCGTAAGCGCGATGGTGTCATAGCTCACAGCTACTTCAAACTCTTGGGCTCAAGTGATTTTCTTGCTTCAGCCTCTTGAGTAGCTTGGAACTATAGGTGCCTGCTACAATGCCCAGCTATTTTTTGGAGACAGAGTCTTGCTCTTGGTCTGGAACTGAGCTGAAGCAGTCCACTTGCCTGGGCTTTTCAGAGTGGTAGTATACAGACGTGAGCTGCTATGTCATCTTTAATAAATTTATTCCTTTGTTTCATAACAGCCATTCAGATATTTATTCATTTTTTTAGAGACAGAGTCTCACTCTGTTGCCTGGGCTAGAGTGCTGTGGCCTCAGTCTGGCTCACAGCAGTCTTAAACTCTTGGGCTCAAATGATACTCCTGCCTCACCTTCCTCAGTTTCTGTAACTATGAATGCTTTCCAGAATGCTAGGCTAATTTTTCTGTTTTTTGGTAGAGGTGAGTTCTTGCTCTTGCTCAGGCTGGTCTTAAACTCCTGAGCTCAAGCTATCCTCCCACCTCAGCCTCCTAGAGTGCTAGGATTATAGGCTGGAGCCACCACTTCTGGCCCCAGTCAGATATTTAAAGGCAGCAGTCATGTAATGTCAGGTTCTCCCACCCCCATTAAACCTTTCTAGTTTCCTCAACTCTTTCTCCGAAGCCATGTTCTGCCATCTGTACAGACTTAGAAGTCAAAGGCTTTGTTTAAATTTATTCCTCAGGATATCATGTGATAAAAATTTGCTATTCAACCAATATATTTTTAACCTCTTTCTCCAGCCCTCTTTTGTTACTTTGGATTAAGATGAGTTTATGTTATCTGCTTTAGTGTTTCAGTTTTTAGCATTACCACTATAGAGGTAGTGTAATGTAACTCACTACGGGTCTTTTATGAGGTCTCTTTTGGCCACTGGTTTAATTAGCAACCTTTGCAGTCAGTAAGCTCTCTGGAGCTCTTTTCCTCATCTGTGTAATAATGGTTTTGATGAGGAGTGAAAGGAAATACCTTTACTTTCTTGTAAGAAAGTGAAGTCTATGAATGTAGTTAGCATAGTTATACTGATGTATATATAGATGTATCTTTGTGTGTATGTCTATATATGTATATTGAACTTCAATAAACATCAGTTTGTGTAGCCAGTCTTGTTTCATTTTTATCAACATCAAACCCAATTTCAGACATTGGATTTCATCCATAAGTATAATTTTTTTTTAATTAAATCATAGCTGTGTACTTTAATACTGTCATGGGGTACAGTGTGCTGTTTTTATATACAGTTTGAAATATTTTCATCAGACTGGTTAACTATAAGTATAATTCTTTAACAGTTAAGGACTCCAAAAAAGATAACTACATACCACTGTTACTTTTCTTTTTTGGAGCTAGAGTCTCTCTTTGTCACTCTCAGTAGAGTGCCATTGCATCATAGCTCACAGCAACCTCAAACTCTTGGTCTTAAGCCATTCTCTTGCCTCAGCTTCCTAAGTAGCTGGGACTACAGGCACCTACTGTAATGCTCGGCTATTTTTAGAGACGAGGTCTCACTCTGGCTCAGGCTAGTCTCCAACCTGTGAGTTGAGGCAGTCCACCTGCCTCAGCCTCCCAGAGTGTTAGCATTACAGGTGTGAACCACCATTCCTGGCTCTTTGGTACATTTTAAGTTATTTAATATGTAATTTTGGGGTTTGTTTTTTATGTTTTAATTTATTTTTCATTTTTTTTATTTTTTAATTTAAAGAAAATTTTTTTTGCAGTTTTTGGCCAGGGCTGGGTTTGAATCCGCCACCTCCGGCATATGAGGCTGGTGCTCTACTACTTTGAGGCACAGGTATCTCCTATGTTTTAATTTTTTAATAGACAACTTATATGTGGTATAAAATTCAAGAGGGCTGAGAAAGAAGTCTTTTCCTTTATCCCTCAGTCATTCTCATTCCTAAGGACATCCATATCTGTACATAATATAGAGCTGACTCATTCTCTTTAACACAACTGCACAGCATTCAGTGTGTGGCTCTTTGATAATTTAGTTCATTTGATTCGTGTTTGTATTGGTTTATGGAAGTGAAAATCAGGAAACAATGTTGTAGATAGTTTCCTTGTATTTATTTCATGCTCCTGAAAACTTATTTGTGGAGCAGATACTTGTACATGAAATTGCTGGCTTCAAAGGTAAGTTGAATTCTTTGACCCTGTGCATTTTAAATTTTAAAATATGTCACCCAGTTGCTCTGCTTAGAAGTTATGTACTAAGATAATGAGTTTTATTTTATTGCTCTATTGTATGTCTTTGAGTAAATGGCCTGCAGTTGGTTATACTGTTAATAGATTTTGGATTTTATTTATTAGGAATGATGTTATCAGTGTACTCCAACACCAACACCATTTATTAGGAACACCATTTATTAGGAATGGTGTTGTAATTGTGTGGAACCATGTGAAATTTGTGATACTCAATTTTAAGAATGGAAGTTTCATATAATTGAAATTAATATGCTTTTTATTTTGCATATGCATTAATTTCTGTTAGGTAAGTATCTTCAAGTGGAATTGCTGGGTTATAGGATAAGTGTTACAGTTAGCTTTGTAGATAATGCCAAACTGTCCTAGTTTCCACTCCTAGACTTGAATTGATTACCTCCTCCATAATATTTTTCATTTTATGTTTTTAGTGATTGTATATAAGTGTCTCATTATAGTTTTAATTTGCATCTTTTTTTTTTTTTCTTTTT
>NW_003852670.1:71423-75643 GCF_000181295.1 Otolemur garnettii | reverse complement strand
AACCCGCCACCTTAGGTGTATGTGGCTGGTGCCTTAGCCGCTTGAGCCACAGGCGCTGAGCCTGCATCTTTTTTTTTTTTAAAGAGAGTATCACTTTATCGCCCTCACTAGAGTGCCGTAGTGTCACACAGCTCACAGCAACCTCCAACTCCTGAGCTTAGGCGATTCTCTTGGCTCAGTCTCCTGAGTAGCTGAAACTACAGGCGCTCACCACAAAGCCTGGCTATTTTTTGCAGTTTGGCTGGGGCCAGGTTTGAACCCACCATCTTTGGTGTATGGGGTTGGCGCCCTGCCCACCCACTGAGCCATAGGCGCCACCCCTCATTTGCATCTTTTTAATGACTAGTGAATATAAGCACCATATCATAAGTTTATTGGCCATTTGAATGTCTTTTTTAAAATTCCTTTTTCGAGAAAGAATCTCACTTTGTCTTCGTAGAGTACCATGGTGTCATAGCTCATAGCAACCTCAAACTCTTAGGCTCAAGTAATCCTCTTTCCTCAGCCTCCCAAGTAGCTGGGATGATAGGCATTAGCCACAACACCTGGCTATCCTTTAAATCAGGGGTCCTCAAACTTTTTAAACAGGGGGCCAGTTCACTGTCCCTCAGACCGTTGGTGAGCCGGACTGTAGGCCCCGGGACGAGTCGGCTGCTAAGCAGGACAGGCAGTGGCGGCAAAAACACCTGGTGGGCTGGATAAATGTCCTAGGTGGGCTGCATGTGGCCCATGGGCTGTAGTTTGAGGACACCTGCTTTAAATTATTTCTAATATGTATCTGGTTTCGTTTTCCGTGTTTAAGTCTTTGATTCATCTAGAGTATATTTTTATGTTCAAGGTATAGAACCAACTTTGTTTTTTCCCAGATGTTCTAATAACGTTTGTGAATAATCTTCTCTTTTCAGTAAATATTTGAAATTCCACAATCAACATATACTGCTTTCATATGTATATTTGGCTTCTTCTCTTGTCTTTATTTTATTTTATTTTATTTTTTGTAGAGAAAGAGTCTCACTTTGTCACTCTTGGTAGAGTGCCGTGGCATCACACAGCTCACAGCAACCTCCAACTTCTGGGCCCAGGCAATTCTGCCTCAGCCTCCTGAGTAGCTGGGACCACAGGTGCCCACCACAATGCCCAGCTATTTTTTTTGTTGCAATTTGGCCAAGGCTGGGCTCAAACCTGCCACTCTGGGCATATGGGGCTGGCGCCCTACCCACTGAGCCACAGGCGCCGCCCCTTCTCTTGTCTTTTAGACTATTAAAAAAAGTCTTTAGAGTACTTGAAAACTTGATAAAATTGTAATACTTCCCTTGAAAAAAAGTGTGTACATTTTTTTTTTTCTGGTTATAGAAGGTACGCAGAACCTGTGAACTAATTCATAGATCCAAGGTCAAATCTCTCTCCCTATTTTTCAATTACTTCAAATTATTTATTTCTAGCCTCAGATTATCCCATCTATTTCTAATTTTTGTATTCTGTTCCTTTATAAAGCTATGTACACTCATTTTAAATACTAATTAGTTTGGGTTGTTTTTATTTTTTTTTGCGACACTTTTTTGAGTGGGGTGGACGACAGAGTCTCACTCAATTTCCTTGGAGGTGAGTGCCATGGTGTCATAGTTTACAGAAACCTCAAACTCATTGGGCTCACATGATTTTCTTACCTTAGCCTCACAGGACTTACAGACGCCTGCTATAACACCTGGCTGTTTTTTAGAGACAGGGTCTGGCTCTTGCTGAGGCTGGTCTCAAACTCTTGATCTTAAGCAGTCCGCCCGTCTCAGCCTCCCAGAGTGGTGGGATTACATGCGTGAGTCATTGTGCTCGGCTTGAGACACAGTTTCACTCTGTTTCCCAGGCTAGAGTATTGTGGCCTCAGCCTAGCTCACAGCAACCTCAAATTCCCAGGCTCAAGTGATCCTCCTGGGGTGGTGCCTGTGGCTCAGTGAGTAGGGCGCTGGCCCCATATACCAAGGGTGGCGGGTTCAAACCCGGCCCTGGCCAAACTGCAACAAAAAGTAGCCAGGCATTGTGGCAGGTGCCTGTGGTCCCAGCTACTCTGAAGGCTGAAGCAGGAGAATCGTCTAAGCCCAACAGCTGGTGGTTGCTGTGAGCTGTGACGCCATGGCACTCTACTGAGGGTAACAAAGTAAGACTGTCTCCAAAAAAAAAAAAAAAAAATGATCCTCCTGCCTCAGCCTCCTGAGTATCTGGGACTATAGGTACCTGCCACAATGCTCCCCTAAGTTGTTTTTCTAATTTTTGGTGGGCTCTTGCTTTTTGCTTAGGCTGTTCTTGAACCCCTGAGCTTAAGCAGTCCTTTTTCCTTGGCCTCCTAAGAATGTGGAATACTAGGATTACAGGCATGAGCCAGTTCCCAGTCTTGCTGTTTATTTTGAAAGGGGTCACCTCTGTCCTTAGAAAATTAGGAACACTTCAGGGAATAATGGGTATTTGGTTAATCGTTTATTTAAGGCTTACTGTTTTTTAGATAAGCAAAATGAGGGTTGGAGGCTTATGTTACCATATTTTCACACATCTATTGCCTTTGCTGTGGTTCATCCCATATTTATCATATTCCAAGTTCTATGTACTCAGTCTTCTGCATTATGATGAACTGCCTCTCTTACACAATACCTCATATACAAAAGATTGAATAGTAGGCTATTGATTCTAAAAGCTAAAAGACATAAGTGTATAGTTGCAGATAGTACTGAATTTTAATTCTTGTACTTGAGCTTTCTACATATCTAGCTTTCATCCTATAGCTTGAGTAAGAATAGTAGGCACTAGAATATGGCTTTGGGTACCTTTCTTGAAGCTGTAGTACAGTGGCATAAGGAAGTATTGATGAATATACAAGTTAAGATTTTAGTAAGAAGAGTCTTACTAAAAGATTGTTAAAAATATGTTTTGTATTGTGGCACATTTGTAATAGCTATAATAATTTGTATTTGTGTGATTAGTAACCTGTAAACCTGCAGAATATCGGTGAGTATATATTATCTTTTGTCTGTTCAACCTGCCCTTGAGATAGATTTTATCTAATTTTTTACAGATGAGAATGTGTCTGAATTTTTGTTTGTTTGTTTTTGAGATAGTCTCATTTTGTTACCCTTGGTAGAGTGCCTTGGCATCATAGCTCACAGCAACCTGAAATGCTGAGGCTCAAGTAATCCTCCTGCCTCAGTTTTTTTTTTTTTTTTTTTGTAGAGACAGAGTCTCACTTTATCGCCCTTGGTAGAGTGCTTTGGCATCACAGCTCACAGCAACTTCCAGCTACTGGGCTTAGGTGATTCTCTTGCTTCAACCTCTTGAGTAGCTGGGACTACAGGTGCCCACCACAACGCCTGGCTATTTTTTTGTTGCAGTTTGGCTGGCACCAGGTTTGAAACCACCACCCTCAGTATATGGGGCTGGTGTCCTACCCGCTAGGCCACAGGCACTGCCCAGTTTTTTTTTTGTTTGTTTGTTTGTTTTTTTAGTAGAAACCGGATCTCTTGCTTAGGCTGGTCTTGAACTCATGAGCTCAAGTGATCCACCTGCCTCAGCCTCCCAGAGTGCTAGGATTATAGGCATGAGCCACTATGCTTAGTCTTTTTTTTTTCCTGTTTTTTTTTTTTTTTAAACTCAGACCTTTTCTGGTGTGAACTTTTTTTGTTTTTTGAGACAAAGTTTCAGTCTGTCACCCTGACTAGAGCTCCACAGTGTTATAACTCACAGTAATCTCAAGTTCTTGGGCTGAAGCTATCCTTTTGCCTCAGTTTGTCTTTTTTATTTTATTTATTATTTATTCATTTTTGAGACGGAGTCTTTCTTTTTCACCCTCTGTAGAGTGCTATGACATCATAGCTCAGCAACTTCCATCTTTGGGGCTCAAGTGATTCTCTTTGATTCAGCCTCCCAAGTAGCTGGGACTACAGGTGCCTGCCACAACGCCTGGCTATTTTTTAGAGACAGGGCTTTGATCTGGCTCAGGCTGATCTGGAACCTGTGTACTCAGGCTATCCACCTGTACTGGGATTATATGTGTGAGCCATGGCACTCAGCAGTTTGTCTTTTTTAGAAGCCTCCCAGAGTGCTAGGATTACAGGTGTGAGCCACCTGCTGGCTAAAATGCCTTTTAGTTTTTTTCCTAAAGAGACAGAGTCTTACTCTCATCCATGTTGGAACCCAAGCTGGAGCCCAAGCTGGAGTGCAGTGGTGCAATTCTTGGG